>NC_141032.1:41437500-41600000 GCF_052040795.2 Danio rerio | reverse complement strand
ATATATATATATATATATATATATATATATATATATATATATATATCGATCGTGATTTTCAGAAGTATTAAATCGCTTTGTAAACGCTTATTATTACCATTTCATGAGTCTCACCATTCAGTTAAATAGAGCACTTGGACCAGGAAGCCACTTCGCGTGACGTCACACTAAACAAGCGGATAGGGCGTTCTGATTTTATATATATATATTCTCTCAGATCATTCTGGAGGAGTTTTTGAAATGAAGATGTGTGATTTAGGATTGCTGCACAAGTTTAACATTAAATTAGATTAGAATAGTGCATATTTGACACACACACACACACACACATATATATATATATATATATATATATATATATATATATATATATATATATATATATATATATATATATATATATATATATATATATATGTGTGTGTGTGTGTGTGTGTGTGTGTCAAATATGCACTATTCTAATCTAATTTAATGTTAAACTTGTGCAGCAATCCTAAATCACACATCTTCATTTTCATATCCATTTTCAATCCTGAAGATCTGCTGTGGTGCATATAATGGAATATGTTATATAACAAATTGTATACTACACAGATTATATGATGTGTGGGTTGTTGGCATTAAAATAAAGGAAGCGAAGAACCCAAACAACCAAATTACTTGAGGCGCAGCATCTGAAGAGTTTGTAATAAACACTGATTATCCACCATGACCTCTTGTTTGATGTGATTAAACAAAATAAAAGACACATGCGCAAAGGAAAGACTCGAGAGAGAAGCTGAGGTGAAGGGATGAAGGAAGAAAGTGAGAGGGAAGAAATGTAAATCTGACCTTTCTTCATTTTTCTGGGCTGATCTGAGGTCAGTGCTTTATCTCTTGTAACATTTATCTGCATTCAGTAATGACCTTCCCATCCTGCTCGAATGGAATACTGATGGGACTTAAACTTCACTAGCTGTCAGAAGTCGTTAATACTTGCACTTAACATGATGATGTCCTGCAGTCTGTAAAGTTGTAAGAACGATAATAAAAGTTCCCCTCAAAAACGGTGATCTGTTCCAAAACCTAAAGAGCTGCCCGTGAGGACGGCATTTTCAGGCATCATAGGAGCCCTCCCAAGGCGAAGCCTGTTTCAAAAGGTCATGAGCAACATGATGCTACTTTCTAAGATGCAATATTTCTGCAAAATTCACATGCATCATTCCAGCGAGAAGAGACTTTATGTATTTGTAGTTTACTTGGTTATTGATTTTGAAATGGCACTTGAAACATGGTTGGGGTGGCCGAGAGAGCTCAGTGCCCTGCAATTAAAGACAGCACATGCAAATAAAAAAAAGAAGTTAAAAAAGCAAAAAAATAAATAAATAAACTAAAAAAAAAAGTACGTAAAATGCATTTATTTAGCACTTTTCACAGACACAAATCCTTGATTTTAACAATTAATGAAGCATTTCAAATGTATTTTCATTAACTTTAAGTCAAAAAGGTGTCGTAATTTAGGACTGTGCATTAATTTGAAGGCCATTGTAAGAGCCGGTTTATTATCAATAATTTTATATCATTTTTTGTTGAAATGTTTTGTTATGTAAGTGATAAAGATATAAATCCTGTAAAATTTATGTTTCATATTCAGGTATGGCAAAATTATTTCTGATGCTTTATTATGTATAATTTTTGTGATGTTTCTTTATTGCTTGTAATGTTTTCTCATGAGAATTTCAGTGAAGTGTTAACGCAGGTATTGGAGAAACAGTTTCTTATGGTCTGTTGTCAATTAAAGGAAACCTTTCTTTGTGTGTCTAAACGCTTAGGAGACACACATAAAGGGTTAATAAGGATGGAGGATGTAAGAACCATTTGGATTTTTGTACTTTCATTTTAATAAACGCACAAGTGTTTACAGATTTGTGTGTAGTAAAACTTGACCTGCCTGCGAAGCAAAGAAATATATAGTTTGCAGCTATAGCCATTTTAACCACATTTTGTCAATAAAGCCGGTTCTGTAAAGCTATTTCTGTAAGGCCGGTTCTGTAATGGCCGCCAGCCATTTTAAGTGCTGTTTTAAATTCTTCCAGTGCTCTAAAAATGTTCACGCCCTCAAAAGTCCCACAGTACACGATAAGCTGTGCATTTACTGACTGAGCAATGTGCTATGGTTGATAGATCACACTATTATGTCTTTCTTTTCTTTTTCATTCTTTTAAAACCTGATAGGTTTTAAAAAATAAATTTTAATCTGTTTTTAATAATTTGTATTCTTTGTTTTTATTTTGTTATACTTGTCTCTTATTGTCATTACCATACTACACTTGTTACTTAATACTCATTTCAAGAGTTCACACTTAGCTGATGATTGATTATAAAAGCTTGTTTGGCATGCTGTCCCGGGAGAGAGCCCTGAGCTTATGAAATCCTCGAGCCCAGGGTTCCATCCCGTTGCAAGGCGGGAGGGGAGTTTGAGCTCAGGTAGATCTCGAGAACTCCCCTGCTGTAGTAAACAATGAACATTAAGTGATTGCTCTTGGAGATAACTACATACTAGAAGCATGGCTATGGTGCCGATTTGGATTAGTCAGTTAACTTAATTTGCATGTTTTTGGACGGTGGGAGGAAACCGGGGAACCCGGGGGAAACCCACGTGAGCACGGGGAGAAAGTGCAAACTCCACACAGAAATGTCTGCTGGTTTGGTAAAGCCTGGAACCAGAGACATTCTTGCTGTGAGGCAACAGTGCTACACACTGGGAAACAGTGTCACCCATCTGGGAAGAAGGAGGAGTAGGGGTGGAAGGGGGGATTCTTCAAAACGAAGATAGTAGTGGAATGAAACCCAAGGTATTTATGGTAGTTTAGGAGTCATCTGATTGGAGCATAGTGAATTGGAGAATGCGGATCGAGCCGCTAGCAATCATAAGCACGTGATCCTCTCGAAATACATAAACTTCACTTAACATGCAGTCCGGAGGTTAAATTCTGTTATGATTTCTAAAAGGGCCTGGGTCGTTCTAAGTGAGTTTATGACCCCTGGTGCCAGCAAATCTGCAGATGAAATTCACTCTTTAACATCTTATCTAGCAAGATGATGGCCAAAGCTACAGTTGTTGCATTTTTAAAGACATTCCAAAGAAAAAAAAACCTCCATCCTGACACACACATGCACCCACACACACACACTTTTGAATGGACTCGAAAATCTCTAAATTTATCCCAAAGTGCATGTAATGTGTCTGTAAACTTTGTATTTTCTTCCTGACTTTCTCTTTTAATATATACACCTGTATTTGCCCTATTCAAGACACAAGACAAATGAAGAACGCAGGAATTATGTTTTATGTACTTCTAAAAGTGTCATGACTGGTATCATTCTGTTCTGTACATAATCCAACAGCTCATGATCTAGGAGGCCTGATCATAACTTATACGGCTTACATTCTTTAATGCTCTTAGCCAGGGGTCACCAATCTCGGTCCTGGAGGGCCGATGTCCCTGCAGGGTTTAGCTCCAACTTGCTTCAACACACCTGTCTGGATGTTTCAAGTATTTCTAGTAAGACCTTGATTAGCTTGTTCAGGTGTGTTTAATTAGTGTTGTTCAGGTGTTTAATTAGGGTTGGAGCTAAGATCTGTAGGACACCGGCCATCCAGGAACAAGTTTGGTGACCCCTGCTCTTAGTTAATGTCCCTTCCGCGTGGATCCTCATTATGCATATAAGTGTCCCCGAGACAAAGGAAACCTCCCGCTCCAACTTTGCCATGAAACCATTGGTCAGTCAGTAGAGAATGGGTGTGTCTTGACTCGTAATTAAAACCCATCTGCTCCCCAACATCATCGCAGAAAGGTCTCGGCAGAAGGTCTATGTACCCACAAGACTCGCCCAAGTCAACGTTTCTTATTTTCCGTCAAATTAAACTTAGTTTTAAGTTTGCATCTCACGTATCCTCCGATCTGCATCGCAAGCTCCATGCATCAAGATCAAGACCCCATCTTCCACGCAAAAGAAAAATTCGCACAAGAGAGTCAGACCAACTAAGATCAGGTATTTATTTGTGCGTTTAAGGCTGTGCCCCTTTTTCAAAAAGTTTTTTTTTTTTATAATCCTGGTGATCCTTAATAATTGAGTGGAACTGAGGTAGATTTGCCATTCTTTTATCTAAACACTTTATTTCCTCGCTTTTCTTCTTTTCTATGTTTTTGTTGTAATGTTTTGTATGTTTGTTTGTAATATGTTAGACAAGTCAATATATCACGCTATATAATCACGTTGAATTGTCTTTGTTTTGCCCCACAGAAAAGGTCTCTTTAATGATAGATCCTTGCTACAAGTTACTAAGTTTCCTAAAACTTCTTAACTGTTTATCTACTTCACAAGAACTAGTTATGATTCCCTTTCTAAATAAATACATAATTACAGAGTCCGTCCAAACGAGCGAGCAAAGTCATTGTTATATTTATTTTGTTAAATTATCTACATGTTAATTCTGAATATTCATAATTAATAATAATTTATTATTATTGATCAGTAATATTCATGAAGTTAGCCAATTTTGCTACACTCATT
Organism: Danio rerio; assembly: GCF_052040795.2. Classification (NCBI taxonomy): domain Eukaryota; kingdom Metazoa; phylum Chordata; class Actinopteri; order Cypriniformes; family Danionidae; genus Danio; species Danio rerio. The sequence continues at coordinate 41,595,443 of NC_141032.1, read as the reverse complement.
ACAATTGTGTATGAAATGTGCTATGTAAATAAACTAGCCTTGCCTATATTTAGGCAACATATTGCACACAAAATCCTATTTCCCTCGACTTGATCTATTAGATTTCTTTCTAACTTCGAGGATAACTTTGACTTTGTTCCAGTTTAACTAGACTATAGGATTTATGGAAGGACAAACCTGTGCATTACCCCAACCCAATCTGTCATTGTATCATCATTTATTTATTCTCTCGCTACTTTTTGATTGAAATGTTAACGATCGAGATAACAGATTAAACATAATTAATTTAGAAATGTATTGATACAGGAATTATAAATGGAATATTCCTTGATCTCAGCCAAAGTTAATTGATAGTTAATTGATGCAGAGCGAAAGGCTGAACCTAATTTAATTAAGCCTCATTAATACCAGTGCTTCTGATGATTTCGCGACGGTATGCAAATTACTCCGTGACCATGATAAATGTCTCTTAAATGACAGGTATGAAAGAAGGGAAAAAAATCTGATAAACAAAATTACAAGGTCCCGAATATGTCCTGAAAGATAATCAGAACCGTCAATCAAAAGTTCAGCCAATCAATACAACGATCAGTGTGGTAATTATTCAAAAAGCCCTCAGTCACCTCTCAAAAGAAATGTCACTTTGCTCTTTGTAATCTATCAGTCCTTCACTCCTGCTTTCTCCCGTGTGCATGCCCAATGCATGGTTTTCGACATTGCCATGTTAGATCCGACAACTTCCATGACGGATGTGTCACCAGTCGGCTGCGTCACTTTCCCCAGGCTGGTTAAACTGTCAGTGATCCGCTCTGTCACAGCAAACTAATGGTGGTTGACAGACTCAACGAGGATGGATTTTGTTTTGTCTGGCTTTGCTTTACAATGACGGATGTCTGTCAGAGCGATCCCTGACTACCATCAGACTTCAGACTGACTCTGAACTTTAGAAGCGGTGGATGATGTGATATGAAGCCCGGATTACCCAGCAGAGTACATTACAGCAGCTTTCACTCCAGCAACTTACTGAATATATATGGAAATATAAAACTGTGTGTGCTCTTTTCTCTAAGAGGACAGCACAAGCAAAAAGTAAAAATATACATTTAGATTTTTAGTAATCATTTCATAATCATTTTAGATTATTATTTTATTTATTAATACATTTTTTATTTATTAATATAGTTTGAAAACTTCCTATGAATCTGTCATGTAAAAGTTTTTTTTTAATATTTTTTATATGCAAATGTATATTAAAAAGAAAACAATGTGCAACCTTTTTTTTTCATTTAGAGGACAGCACAAGCAGAAACATTAAAATATACTATTAGAAATCCCAAAACTTCACTATTGAAAGGCAATAACAAAATAATACAAATATTTAACTAAAAGCCTAAATTATGCTTTGAAAAGGAGAGATCACCCAACAATTTAAACTTGCTCACTATACACACTATTATTATTTTTTTTTTAGTTTCAAAAAAGATACTTTGAAAAATGTTGGAAGCCTGTAATGATTGATATCAAAAATAGGAAAAACAAATATGATGCAACTTACTGGTTATACTTTACCTCGGGGCCATTTTATATTGCAGTAGATGTTGAGCCTCAACATGTTGTTGTTTGGTAATATCTAATCTCTTTTATGATGTGGGTCGTTAGCCCAAAGCTCAACCTGGAGGATCAGGACATACATACACACACTTTGGACAATTTAGCTTACCATACTGCATGTCTTAGGACTGTGGGAAACACCGGAGCAGCCAGAGGAAACCCACGAGAACACTGGGAGAATTCAATGCTGCCCAATTCAATGTTATAGGATTCCAAAAATATTTCATTTATTCATTTTCTTTTTGGCTTAATCCTTTTATAAATCAGGAGTCACCACAGCGGAATGAACTGCCAACTTATCCAACATATGTTTTATATATAATATATTTTTATATATTAGACATATATTTATATATTAAATATAATTATATATATATATATATATATATATATATATATATATATATATATATATATATATATATATATATATTTTTTTTTTTTTTTTTTTTTTTTTTTTTTTTTTTTTTATAGACATGTTTGTTTATTCATTCATTCATTCATTCATTTCCGGTTTAGTCCTTTTATAAATCTGCGTTCGCCAATGCATAATTAACCGCCAACTTATCCAACATATATTTTACGGAGCAAATGACCTTCAAGCCGTAACCCAACAGTGGGAAACACCTATACATTCTTACATTCACACACATAGACTACATCCAATTCACCTGTACCACATGTCTTTGGACTTGTGGCGGAAACCAGAGCACCCGGAGGAAACCCCAACGAACACGGGAAGAGCATGCAAACTACACACAGAAATGCCCAGAAACTGACCCAGCCAAGGCTCGAACCTGCAACCTTCTTGCTGTGAGACATCAGCGCAACCCCCTGCATTCAGTTAAGGTGAACTATCCCTTTAGTTGTTGCTTTTTTTCTTTTAATAGACATGTATACAACAAAAAATATATATTGCTAATCTAACTTTCTTTTCATGGCATATTTATAGAAAACTCTTTTAACTGTATTAATAAATAAAAGCTTATTTCTGTAGTATCTGATCGTGACACTGAATTCTGAAAAATCAGGTTTGCCCAACATAAATAAATTACATTTCAAATACGGACAATAACTGTTTTCAAGATATACCGTGGTTTGGAAAAGTCAAGGTTTTAAAACCATCAAAATTCTCTCCAATAGCGTTTCTTGTATGTGTGAGAGTGTTAATTTACATTTTTTTAATGTTAGCTTTACAGGACAACAGTATCCCCATCAGAAAAGATATCCAAAGATGCCATTTTAAATTGTAAAGAAATCTGTGTGTTTGAAACAAATGACGAAAAGCAGAAGTCAATCATGCATTTAAATTATTTAGCCTGACATGTTTACTGTTTCTAAAATTTTAAAAATGTTTCTCAAAATAAAATATATTGTGTTCAAAATTGTGTGTATTTTTACCCCGACAATTACAAAGAACATAGAGCAGTAATCACAATACGGTGAAACCATAATATTTTTATCCAAGGTAACCCGTTAGAATCTTATACCGGCCCATGCCTAATTTTATATAGAAATTAGTATACAAAGAGCTATTTTAAATTCTGAAAAATATATAAAATAACAAACTTTAATGCATTTCTAAAATAAAAATAATGCAGACTTGATGGCTTTTTTGAGGGAAATCTAGCTACAGTACATAACCCTACACCACCCCCAAACTCTTGAAAACAAACATCCTCACCTCTGCACTTTTCCTACGTGACACACTTCAAAACAAGTTATTTCTGGCCATGATCCCTTTAGAAGTGAACCTTTGTGGTGATAAACAGCATTTGGGGGAGAAAAAAATCATCAAATAACATGATGAAAAATGAATGAAATGTGTTAAATATTTATCAATCACTACACCAAGTTGTTAACTAGAATGTTAGAAATTCAAATGTCTTCACAGCAGATGTTGATGGAACGAGAGCTGCTTCACTGGTGTGGTGAATGGTTTTGGATAAGAGGAAATGGGCCCTTCCCATGAACACAAAACCTCTCTAATCTTTACTTGGAAAATTGCTTTTAAGCACTGCTCATGTGTCCATCTGTCTGCTCCAGCGAAGTCCTACTTTTGTCCCTTGTTCTGCTTCTGTGTGAAGTGAGAGAAGGATGTACTCGGTGTCCCTTAGTAGTGAAATAAACTCCCACTACACAAATCTAACGCAATCTGTGCAAAATGACTTAAATCATGTGTCGTCTGGAACTTATTCACTATTCAGATACATTAAATAACAGCCATCTTTCTGGAAATTGGTGATACAAATGATGGTTAAATGCTGTTGGAGATGGACAAGGTAGGACATCCTGTCACTCACAATAGATCAACCAATAGCAAACCACCAGTCAATTGATAAAAACAAGTACTGCTCTATAGTTTTATTTCTTAAAGTTGCAGTAGGTGATTGTCTTTAGAAACTGGTTATAATAACAAACGTTTGCCACACAACTGTGTTTAAACAACTTATAAAAGTGTTTTTTGCATAACAGCTCACCTTTAAATCCAAAAAGTATAATGAAATCCACACCAATCTGGGTTAAAACCAAAAGAAGCTATGTGCTGCTGACATCTGAAAAAGTCAGGTCAATGTTTTAGACATTGTTTTCTGTTCTAAGCATGCACATCCAAAGATTGAGGAGTCAAGCTGAAATTAACACAAAGCAATGCTTTCATTACTGTTTCTATCACTTTATACAAGTGCCAAAGAAGGCTCTCAAATACTTAATATGAATATGCATCATAATGGGCGTTTTTTTATCACCAAAACATGCTTTACCAGTTAAACTCTGCTGCTATTTTGGGATTTCCACCTGGATTTTGCCTACCCGAATTTAAAAGCTTCCCAAATCCACATGCAGAGGTGTAAATGCAAAACTTTGGTATCATTTTAAAGAAAACACTTTGAATTTTCATAAAACACTATTGAAAGTGTGTAAAATATCTGTATATGTTGTTTGTGTTAAAATAAGCACCTAAAAAGAAAGAGGCATTTTTTGTAATTTTTTTTTATGAACTCAAATTTGAAAGTTTACCTTTTAGGTTCTGTGGTCTAGGGTGCTGTAATTAATTTTGGTGGTTCCTAGGTCTGGTTTGGTGGTCATAGAAAAAAAGAAAAATGCCTTTATCATAATCTACGCAAAAGTTATTGTATTCCAACTGATGAGACGTGCTATACAAGCCACAGGGATTGATCATTGTTTTCATATTTCACGATTCTTTTGTTTGATCAAACTTAATTCACAATGTTTGCACCACATCAGACATATAAAAGGATTATTTATGCACATCACCTCAAAAACAGTGGACAATGGCCCTGAAGCGCACAGCATAAGGTGCCAAGAGCTTTCATTTGAGCTATAACTTGTACATGTGTCATATATGAACCGTATGAAAAATATGAAAATGAACCAATGGTCAATAACCAGCTCGGGTATCCAAAATACTGTGTATTTAATTGTAAATAATTTTGTACAGTAGAATAAAAACTAAAGTAATGCATATGTGCATAATATATAGATTTTACACTTTTAAACGAAACCACTTACAGGGGTCTTGTCACGATTACCAGCGATCATATCCCATAAGGGTTTGCACAAACTATAACCATGGACTACAAATCCGCCATTTATGGACTACACTTTCATACATGCACTCCGGTCACACTCACACATGCTTCCTCATCTAGACTGATTACTCTCAACCCCTGAGGATTGTCAGAGACTGATTGCACACACTATTTAAGTCACACACTCACCCATTCAGTTTGCTGAGTCTTGTTTATCTTTAGATGACATTCCAACACGTTACTCCTGTCTAGTTGTCTTGTGTTTCAACCTAGCCTTGTATTCTTGTTCTCCCTGCCTGCTGCCTGCCTTTTTGACCTCTCACTTGTTACCGATTACAATTCTGGACTGCCTACACATACCCGTTTGCACCTGTATTGACCATTGCTTGCCTGACGAAGAGTAAACCTGCATTTGGATCTTACCCCAGTTATTTGTGTCATCCCGCATGGTTACAGGTCTGGTGCAATGCTAGCCCTTTAAATCTTAAAGTGAAAGTCGATGACGTCACGCAGAGTTTAACTGGTTAATTGATAGACCAATCACAATAGAAAGAACCATCTGACCAATCAGAGCACAGTTCAACAGTGATAACGGGCTCATTTTTATTGCATCTATATCCGCAGTCTCGGTTTTCATGTAGAAGTATGAACACCAGCTTCCATCATCATAGTGTATATACACAGCTATACTAATATTGCAATGCTGGCCCAGTTAATTAGACAGTCAAGACTAATTAAAAGTGGAGGTAGGTGTGTGTCGGCCCCTTTCAGTCATTGTCCTAACGTGAATGTGAACTGACAGCTGAAGGAAGGATAAAATGAAACACGCCTGACTGCGGCTGACGGTGCTGAAGATGGGAGGTGAGGAGCTCAGAGAAACATGCAGCGCCATTCATTATTCCAGCAGCACTTGTCCTAATGTTTTCTTCTGCAAAACTCGAGGAGAGCAGCCATTAGTCAGCATAATCTCCAAGAAATGCCCGTTTCGCTCCCTGTAACTGACAGCCTGAGTGATTAAAAGAGTCTCTCTGACTCTCCGGCTGAATATTTGGACACACTACATCCAACAGCGAGAATGAGAATGTCAGGAAAAAGTGAAAATGAAAACGCTATGATTATTTACTCATCCTCACATCGCTCGAAAACCCTGAAGCTATGTGATGGCTTTGTGTGAGAACAAAGGAGTTGAAGTTGTTATCTGAAATTTATCAAATCTGCGTTTGTCAACACTTTATAAAAAAATACCATTTGGTTAATGTCAGGGGGTCATTGCTTACTATGTATGTTGTTATTAAAGGAGTGCTGTTGCTAACTTTAATATGTATAAATACATCATTTAATTTAAAAGGACCTGAGAGCTGTCAATTTACAGTAATGCATTAATCTACTTAATTCGGTTTTTTTTTTGTTATTTTCATAAGTTTATGTCAAAATGATTAACTCAATTAACACACCCACCCTGACCCATATCAAAAACATTAGTGAAAATGACTAAATATGGAGTTACAGTCAATGTTTTTGCAAATAAACTCTTATATCTCATAACTCTCACGTGATGAAGACCTATACTATGGAGAGTTCATTTACAAATTTACATTTACTGTAGCTCCATTTGAAGTCATTTTCATATCATGTTTTTTTTACTACACTTGCAAAAAAAGATGGAAATGGCTATAACTGGAGCTTTTTAGTCGTTTTCTGAAATTGTGTTTTAATATTAAGTATGAAAAAGCAAAAAATAAAATGCCTTCTAAAAAAAAAATTAAAAAAATCTTTTTATCTGTTTTGCTAATAAACTCTGCATATCCTCCTGAGACCCATATATATTTTTTTCTGTTTTTTTCCTACATCCTTTGGGTTAAAAAAATAAATAAATAAAAAATTTCTAAAATTTTGCATTTTTACATTTAGTTTTTATTTTTAATTTTACAGCATGTCCACTGTAGTGGACCACAGGACAATTTTAGGTCAAAATGACCACCACTCAGACAACAAAACTGTACAGGATATGGCTATAAAGGGATATTAATCCAATATGAATGTAACAAAAACAAAACAAAAGCCATTCTTTCCTTTTGTATTGATATTCCTGAAACAGTTTAGTCTGAAAGAGAGCCGAACTCAAAAAAAAGAAGAGATGTTAATCCAAAACAAATTTAACATAAACGTGATTTAAAATTGATTGTCATTCTCTAATCGTCTCTAATTGTCTGATTGTCAGACTAAATCAGAGTCTCCATCACCTACTTTATAAAGAATCCTCTCTTCTTCAGTTCTGCCCCCTACAACACGCAGTCATTATTTACATTAAGATGGCCCTGTTGTTCACTATAGTGGACATTTAAAAAAGGATGATATTTTGAAACAAAAACAAGTTACCAGCTTTGAAAGCTAAATGCATAGTTCCTGACACTTTAATAAACAAATGTAAATGTCATAATAATAGCAAAAAAACATTTAAAAAGCTCAATTTTACATACCTCTCTCTTTCCCATAAAATGTGCTTTTTTTGTTTGTCGGCCATTTTGGATGCAGTGTAAGAAGTACAGGTAGTTCCTAGCATGCCAGCCAATCAAATGACATATCACTAGAAAGCCCAGGATGTCCTCTGAACAGTACAACAGTATTTGACAGAGTAGCTCGAAAAACTCAAAGCAAATTCATAAAAACGCAATGTCCACTGCAGAGGACGCAAGTCAATGGGCAGGGTCTCAGGAGGATATATTTAATACAGCACACTCTCGGAAAAAAAAAAGGTACACAATGGTACATATAATGTTCCTTAATGAACAGTTTTGTACCTTTGCAAAAGTTGTACCTTATAGCAGGGGTTCTCTGCTACCAAAACGAGTGAATATTGTTATTTATTTATTTTTTTTATTTATGAATGAGACCTGATAAGTCTGTAAATATACCAAAATATAAATTCACTTCATGTATCCCTCTTCATTATGTGCTTATCATATACACCTCTCACAAATCTATCTTTAGATAAATATATATATATTTTTAAAAGGATGCTATGCTATATGATATTATATTTGTACATATGCATTAGTTTAGACGAATCTAGCAAAACAACTAGAGATAAAGGTCCAAGAATTAGTACACCAATTACCATTAATATGTTGGGGAAAAATATTAAATAAAAAAAATAATAAAAAAGCAAGAAAAAAAATCTACAGAAACAAAAAAATATGTAGACTTTAAGTGATAATTTGCACTTTGTATTACTCTTTGCAATTTTTAGTTTGAATTTAAACGTATTATATTTCAACTTCTGAAGATTCTCTGTGACTGAAATGTTGTTTTAATAAATGTATATATTTAATAAATAAATCTGTGTTCACTGAAATGGATACAAAGTGCCCTGAACGTTTTCGATAATATTTTGATAAAATATTTGACTATTTGATGCTTTCCACAATTACCAGATTAATTATGACTTTAAATGTTTTTTGAAGGAAATTTCACATTTAATATGCAATTGATTTGCAGTTAAGTAGATTAATTAATCCCCATATTTTGTTAGTCATTAGATTAAAGTTGTAATTGCTTGTCAGACTAAAAACATGATAAATATTACATTTACATTACAGCATGTAAATAAATAAATTAGCCTCAGCAGCAAACTGAAATAAAACAAGTTTACAATGAACGACTTAAACTGAAATATCATCTAAAAATAGATTTAATAACTGACAAAACCACATAAACTGAAAACATTCTTGAATCTATAGTTATATTTAATAACTGTTATAATATTATTATTAAATATTTATAGATTTTATTTTTTTTTGAAAATTAATATTTTTTTTATCCTGACTGAATGAATAAGGCCAAAAATATTATATTTAAATAAAACTCAAAAGATTTTTTTAATATATATATATATATATATATATATATATATATATATATATATATATATATATATATATATAAGCTAATAGGCTAAGCTAAACTAAATCTTATGTTTTATATGCATTTATAAAAAGATTACTGTATATAATAGTAGGGATGCACGATATGTTTGTGGCCATATCGTTATCGGCCGATAAAGGCAATTTTTAAGATTATCGTTATCGATCCAATGTCGAAATTAGGCCGATATCTTTAAGCCGATAAATTAAGTAATTGTACAGAACTGCTTGCCTCACGCATGCGTGGGCGGATCTTGTTCAGACTTGTCCAGTGCACTGTAATGGAGCTCTCCTCACATTGTTTATTCCTTCAAAGTCTGTCATTTCTTCATGTGGTATTGCTGTACATTAATATCTCAGTAAGTAATTATATTTCTTATCATTGTAGATGTGTTTGATTGAGTGTCATTGTGTAATTTGATTTAAATCGCCTCAGGAAAAATATTAAATGTGTAAACATAACAGGGGAGATGCACACTTGCTAAACAACTTGTTGGGTTGTTTGAAATCTAATGTGATTGTTTGTTATTATCAACACGTTAATAAAATATATTTAACTTGCTTGTTAATAAAATCCAATTTTGCTATTTAACCTATTTTTTTATGCAACAGTAAAGTTGTATGTTAATTTGCTATGAACAAAAGGAAATAATTTATTTTTTGCACCTTGCAATTTTGAAATTATAGCTTTTTTTGCTTTGAGTATAGACTATTCATAGACAGTTCATAAGAGCAGTTCAATCTTTTATGAAGATTGCTGTATAAAAATATAACATTTTGAAATAATATCGGCCTATATATATCGGCTATCGGCCGCCAAGTCTAAAGAGTTATCAATATCGGCCAAAAAATCCATATCCGTGCATCCCTCTATGATAGTTTCCCCCAACATATAAAATTGGATGTACTAATTTATATGCAGTAAGTCATTATTTTCTCAGTGAAAAATGACCTGCAAAACAAGTCAAACATTTAATATAATGTACATTTTTGAGGCTGAAAAAATATGAAACTGCAGTGTACATTTAAGTAGCTGTGTCCAGATCAAGTCTGTGAGAAGAAAGCGGTCCCCTAAGCTTGGTTTCAGTCATTATAAAACAACCACGAGCCCTAAAGAGCTCGAGCCTGATCCCAGAGACCTCTTAAACCAGCGACCCTGCATATGCTCCACACACACGCAGTTTCATAAAGCTCAAAACATCTGATTTCACCTCAGAGTAAATCCAGTGCTCATTCCCATTTCCACAACCCCCTCGGAGCAATTCACAGTCCGAGAAGCATCTGTTGAGTTCACCCGAAAAAACTCCCCCAGCCGCCAACAAAGATGGAGGGTGCGCTTTAGGGCCTATCGCCATGCCAACCAGGGCTTTCCAAGGATAAGCTCAGCATCTGGACCGGTCTGTGATCAGTCATAAGCTTATATTGCTCTGAAGCCAACAATTCCCTCTGTTAGAGCAGCAGAAGTCTTAAAGCACAACAGCTCGCTCACTAAGGAACGGAAGTAATTACAGCTAAATAAGGCACTGCTATTATAAGAATGGGGTGATGAATCACTACAGAATTTTTCTTACTTTCTTTTTTAATCACGTAAAACTTGGATTTTTACCTGTGCATAATAATTCTATGTTAATTGCTGCCTATAGAAGAAGTTAACAAGTTTTATTTATAATGATGATATACTTTCTGTAAAAAAGGTTGTAATTTTAAGTGTTAAAATCTGTAAAATGCTACAGTATAAATGTGTAGTAACAATAAGTTTTGTAATACTGAACACCACCTGACAAAAGTCTTGTCATCTATTTAAAAAACAATAAATAATAACTTGACTTCTAGTTGATTATTTGGTATCAGAAAGGACTTATATGAAAAGCAAAGGCCTCTAGATTATGCTTATTTCGCTAAAATAAAATATGATCTTGCCTTGATTTTAATTATTTCATTAGGACAGTAAGGTCTGACTTTGCTCAGACAAAAGTCTCGTCACTTAACAGAAATAATGTTCAGTACAGAATATAAAGTCATGGTGCAGTGGAAAAGGAATTATTATTGTGTATGAATCCTACGAGCCTGGAGGACTGCATCCATACATCTATACAAAAGCTTATTAATAAAGTCATCTGGATTAGCAAAGAAAGCGTTCTTGCAGGACTCCCAGAGTTCATCAAGATTCTTTGGATTAATCTCTAACGCCTTCTCCATTTTACCCCAGATATGCTCAATAATATTCTGGTCTGGTGACTATGCTGGCCAATCCTGGAGCACCTTGACCTTCTTGCTTTCAGGAACTGTGATGTGGAGGCTGAAGTATGAGAAGCGCTATCCTGCTGAAGAATATGTCCCCTCCTGTGGTTTGTAATGTAAAGGGCAGCACAAGTGATACCTCAGGCTGTTGATGTTGCCATCCACTCTGCAAATCTTTCGCACGCCCCATACTGAATGTAACCCCAAACCATGATTTTTCCTTCACCAAACTTAATTTGTTTCTCTGACAATCTTAGATTCATGCGGGTTCCAATCGGTCTTCTGCAGTTTTTCTGATGATTGGGATGCAGTTGAACTGATGATTAATTGGAAAAATCTACCTTCTGCCACTTTTCCAAATGATCAAGAAGTCAAGTATTTTGTTGCTCTTACAACTAGGATCAACGATAAGACTTCTGTCAGATAGTTTATGGTGAAAAACCATAAATAAACATTTAGAGAACTCCTTGTAAAATGTTTAATATTTATGATTCTGTTGACTAATATACACAAAATGACATGTTTACATTATATTTTATATATACACAAATTCTTATACAACATATTGTTTCAAAAATACTAAATGCCATTAAAATCCCTGTGGTTCACTGCAAGTGTGAAATGAAGGTCACATAATAAAATTTATAACCACAAGTAAACAAAAAGAAAATACACCTGTTAACTGCAAAATACAGAATCTGTTAATTAATATTTTTTACAGCACAAGTGATTCGGTTCTTCACAAATATTATACCACAGTAAAAGTAAATGAATCAGCTATTTAAAAATCATTTGAATGAACGAGTCAATGAATGTCTCACCTCTGCCACCTATTGGTGGTTTTACTGTTTTTTGTTTTTGTTTGTTTGTTTGTTTGTTTACATCCAAGAGAGCCCTGACCCAGCCAAGCTACAAGCAAAAAATATATATATAGCATAAACCAGCTATAGCTAAATATTGTTCAATTATCATTATAAAACAAAAATCTAATAATAATAATAATACCACAATATTTTGGGCCAGTATTATACACCCCTATATACATCTCTATTTTCATAAACCGCGGCTTCTCAAAGAAAAGTGTAGCAATAGTCTGACATATGCCTGCCCACTCTTGCCCTGCATGTCTTCTTGCTTGCTTCAATTGTCATAACAGACAGAACAAAAACCAGAAGCCGTCAGTTTATGACATAATGCAAAGAAAACACGAAAGAGGAGGAGGATGAGAGGGAGCAGGAGAGAAGTAGGACTGCCAGCGAAGAGAAGAGCCGGGTGTATGTGCAGCCTTAATGGGAGAGTCAGGCTAGTGAGCCATGTCACATCAGAGAGAGAGATGGAGATGCAGGAGAACTGCACCTATGTGCTGCAAGCTGGAAAAGAGACAGCTGAGGATGAAGGACAACTTTTCTGTCGCATAAAGACAAGTGAACGATGAGCACACATGCTCAACTGTGAGTGTCCTGGATCAGGACGTCCAGTTTAGCAATCTTAGTGTTCATACATCAAAGCAGACTCTGGCTAGTTTTGCATGCTTTCTGGAAATCTGAAACACACTCACAAAATGTCAATACTAATTTTTGTCCAAATTGAGATCACATGTTATTATTCTGTATCAATTTAGTTAAATTATGATTTAAGTTTAATTTTTGAAAACCAAAAAATAAGTACCCTGGGCTACGTCTTCTTGCAGTTTGTGTTTTCACCAATCCACTAGAGAGCGCTGTGTATATTTTTGGAATACGAATTTCAAATACATTACTGGGGCACATTTTCACATATGTGTCCTTTCTTGTAAATCCACCAGAGGCCACTGTGTACATTTCTACTGATCTAAACATCGTTCCCATGCATAATATATCAGCTTGATATAGACTGACCCACAAATTGCCTTCCCTAAACCCAACCGATAGCATTTTGAAAGGCAAAATAAAAAGGAAAACCTATCACAGCCATTTGATTACCGTACCATTTTACCGTCCTTCCAACAAAAAACCTCAAATCTGACGCAGTTCACAGTGAGCTATCCAACAATCCAGTCCAGTAGCAAAAGCCATCCATATGGAGGTAAACAGTTAGCAGTACCACACCATAGCAGGGTTGGGGCGATTGACGATGTCATCGTCCACGCCGATTTCCAACAGACAACACGATGCTGAGCCAACATCGCTGATGCTCCGATTTGAGCTGGTTTCAGAATTCTTTAATTTTCTTCTTCAGTTGTTTTATTTTTACAAAGAGTTTTATTTAACTTGTTTGTTAATTAAATCCAGTTTTGGTATTTAGCCTATTATTTTTAGGCAACAAAGTTGCAAACTAATTTGCTCTGAGAGGTGGCTGTGTCCTCACCTGCAGCTCGCGCTTCAACTTCTGCTGCTGAGACACAGAGAGAGAGAGAGAGAAAGAGAGAGAGCGCAAGAGCGAAATCGAAATCATTCATTTTTGTCCGAAAGTGTCGGTCAGGTGATGTTGATGTGAACAGCTGAAGCTGTCATATTATTTGTAGTTAATTTATTATTAATGACAGTGTTTAAAAAAAAATACTATTCATTTTATTCAATAATGCACTTAAAACATGCAATAGATCTACATTAATGCGAAACGAGCTATATATCGCCTTTAAAATCGTTATAGGTTTCAGCTCACACAAACACACACACACACACACACACACACACACAGCCACACACAGACACACACAGCCACATGCTCTCCCAGAGCTCCAGAGACAGAGAGCACTGCACGTCTTTATCAAGGTTTGTGGGACTCATAATGCCCGCAAACGAGTGATAATCTCCTGGAAATTGTGCGTCTTCCTCCTGGTCCTCAATTAAGTCACGCACCCTTCTCACCCCCGGATCCGGATTCAGACATGTCGCACACAGTCTATCAACACTTGTACTTACAGTCAAATATTTTTTTTAAATAGTCAAAATACTAGAGTCCCTTATGGATTACATGATTTACACAGTGGGAATAGGTTGTTTACATTTCATTGATTATCTTAAAGTCACTTTTTTATATTGTATGGAAGCTCATTTACATCACAAAAAAAAAGAAAATTGTTTCCTTTTTCTCAGAATGCTGGCTTTTTTTCATAGCTGAGTTCAAATATCGCAATATTGACTTTATAACTTACAATTTGGATCTCACAATTCTATGAAATAAAGTCTGTATCATGCAATTCTGGGCAAAAAAGTCACAATAACTGTTTCAAGAGTTCACACTTAGCTAATGATTGATTATTAAGTGTGTTTGTCATGCTGTCCCGGGAAAGATCTTCAAGCCAGGGATTCCCTCCCATTTGCAAGGTGAGAGGGGAGTTTATTTATGGCTAATGGCAAATTAGGGATTGCTATGGAGACCCATACAAGCACAGAGAGAACATGTAAACTCTACACAAAAAAAGTCGACTGGCCTAGTAAGGACTTGAACCAGTGACATACTTGCTGTGAAGCAACAGTGCTAAACCACTGGGCCGTCATGCCGCCCTTTTAAATAAAGGGAAGAGGAATAGGGGTGGAAGAGGGAATTCTTCAATACAAAAAAGACTGAGGTAAGAAACACAGGTTATTTATAGTTAGAGTTAAGAATCGATTGGTGAATCATGTGTTAGCTAATGCAGGACCAGACGTGGTCAATCATAAGCATGTGATCCTCTCGAAATTATTTTATAAATGAACTCCACCAATTTTTTTTTTATTTTTTATTCAGTGACAGCAATAGGTTGTACTACTTAAATATTTATATTAACACTTTTATGTTCTACATTTACTGTAATTTCAACATCTATACTGTGTAAATAAATGTAAAACCTCAAAGTTTGTAGTCAGTACAGTTTAATACAGCAAAATGTTCATTAGAGTTTTCTTTAGATATTCTTAAAGTTATCCTTAAACATATTAAGCGGCAAAAATATTTTCAACATTGATATAATAGATGCGGATGTCTCCATTTATGAATGAGGATGATACATGTGTTTCTGAGATTGTAATTTGGGATGCATGACAGTTAATTTGTGGCTGCAGTGTTAAAGAGAACTTTATGTATTATCAGACTGCACTGACACCAAAACCTTTTACTATAGTGTATGAAAACAATGTGACTTAAATAACAGAAGCTCCATATTTAATAACCATTGCTAACATGATTCATAAATACTGTAAATAATTCTTACTCATCATGATGTCAATGAATGATCCTTTTAAAACATTTGTATTTTTGTTTTAACAATGTTGCAATAAAAATATGTAGTGTTTTCATAGAATTTTAAATGTTTGCCTTACTGCCAAGATGCTCAATCTCACGGTAGACATCAAATCTAATCTAAGCTAATCAAATCTGGTT
Organism: Danio rerio; assembly: GCF_052040795.2. Classification (NCBI taxonomy): domain Eukaryota; kingdom Metazoa; phylum Chordata; class Actinopteri; order Cypriniformes; family Danionidae; genus Danio; species Danio rerio. Next base: position 41,579,773 of record NC_141032.1, on the reverse strand, counting down.
TAAATTCCAGTGAAAATAGCAATGTTCTACAGAAAGCACATCATAAAGATAATGCTTCATAAAGTTCTCTTAACCACTGCAGCCACAAATGAGCTGTCATGCATCCCAAACACAATCGCAGAAACATATGTATCATCCTCTATCATAAGCAAAGGCATCATATAAAGTCTGGAAACCACCACATAGATTAAATTCCACCACAGTAAGTTTTATATCAACCTCCTCAGAGAAAACAGCCCTGATTTTCCATCTACAGTATGAATCACTGCCAAGCAAGAGAGATCAAGAGACAGTTCATTCAAAAAGCATGTATCTGCGACTGGGATGGCTAAATACAGCTTCGCAGGCCATTATTTCACGAATCATTAAAGCATCATTAACTTGGATTCCTGTTTACGACGATGTGTTTCCTAGATAATTCTGCTCTCTGGAGAAGACAGGTACAGGTAATGTCCTATTGGTCTCTCTGATATTAGTTTCTGCTATTTTAATGAGTTTTGCACAGATCACATTTCCGAGCCGGCGATATCAATGTATGCCAAAATCATTTAAATCAAACATGCCACAAAGTCAGCATTTCATTACGGGGAAAATGCAGAGAGAAAATCCACACAGACACATGAATGAATAGCCAGGCCAAAAGTAATCAGCAAATGTCTGTACGTGTCTGTGTCGTGTGTGTGTGTGTGTGTCTACATTTGTGACTTCTCCTGCTCGTTCTTCCAGCATTTAATTATCATTCATAAATCAGCTTCTTTGGTGAGGGACAAACATTCAGAAAGGGCGTCTTCATAGTGCATCTCTGAATACTTGAAGTAAACAACAAAAGAAAAAGATGAACTCGGAGCTGAACTTTTTTTGTGTGTGTTTGTGTGTGTTCATTATCTGTGTTAACAACTCGGTAACATCGTATGTTAAAATATCCCAAGCTCTAGTGAGTTGCAGGCTAACAGGCTTTTTGTAGAATCGCAGACGCTTGTTATTAATCTTTCTCTCCCCCTTCTCTTTCTCTCTCTCATGGCTGGTTAATGGCCCTTGTCCTCTGTTTGATTAGTTCATCTCTCTGCCCTTTAAATAAGAATTCACCCAGTTCAGGCTCTGGCAGGCCCAGTCAAGCTGGATATATAAATATATATGCATGTGTGTGTTCTATACGTTGAATAAATGGAGTAGTTAACAGAGAAAAGACAATTTTGTCAATGTTTATTTATCAAATTCATCCAAAAACTGACTTTATTTTCATTGATTCATTTTCTTTTTGGCTTAGACCCTTTATTAATCAAGGGTCCCCACAGAAGAATGAACCGCCAACTTATCCAGCATATGTTTTACACAGTGGATGCCCTTCCACACACACACTACGGACAATTTAGCTTACCCAATTCACCTATAGCGCTAGACTTTGGACTGTGGGGGAAACCGGAGTACCCGGAGGTAACCCACGCGAATGCAGGGAGAACATGCAAACTCCACACAGAAATGCCAACTGACCCAGCCGAGGCTCGAACCAGCGATCTTCTTGCTGTGAGGCAACAGCACATACGGTTTGCACCCCGGCGTATGGTCTAACAGGGTTGAGCTTATTGGTTACAGGTGTGTTTTGAGTATAACGTGCATTAAACAAATCAGAATCTCATCTCCCATTCACTTTAAGAGTCAGTTGCATGCGCCAGGGCACACTTGCAATTTCATGGCGGATTTAGAAAAAACTAAATGCTTCACTAGCAAGAAAACAGTTAAACAGACCTTCTGCAGTGTGAGAATAAAGAATGAGCCTCCTCCATTCAGCCTGTTAACGTTCTCTTTAATGTACATTTACTCCTTTACTTTACTCCTTTACTTTCGCGGATAAGGAAACAGTGTTGTACGCACTCCACTGAAGACATCCATTAGCCTACATATTTAATTTCGTTTGTTAAGCACAGATTATATGATAAGATTATATGCATATTTATTTCAAAACTATTTCTAAATTCAGTTCTAATTTCCAGCAAAGGAATAAATGAACAATAACAATAACGAAGTGTGCTCAAAAAAAAAAAATGTATTAGTTATATCCAAACAAACATCCTATTCTTATGCCCCACATGGTGATATGGAGCATACATCTCCAAAACCCGACAGATAGACAAATCGAAACTTGTCTTTATTAAAATCAAATATAAATATGCATATAATCTATGTAGAAAATAATAATTTTTGTAATATTTTAATGCTTTATTTTTTCGTATGTTAAGATATTTGAGTATTGCTGTACATTCTGTGTATGTCTTTAAGTGTTTTAACTAGCATAGTCGCATAACTAACGTGCTAACGTGAATTTAGACCAGCTTTTACTTGGTCAACGGCACAGTCTATTTCAGTTTTTTAGAATAGCAACGCGCCAACAATGCGCCTTAACACACCTCCTTTATAGACTGGAACACCCATGAGTTCACAAAGTGGCACAAATGGATTTGCTATTTAAACAACATGGCTCAAAATGTGAAAATTAGGGTTGGGCTGGTCTGAAAATAGCAACAAATTGCCCCAAACACATCTTGCGCCTTACTGTGTGGGATGTATGTTAGGGCCCATAATTTTAGATTGATTTAAATGATTTTGCTAGACAGTGCATCTGCATAAAAATGTTATAAACTAAATCGTAAATAGAAAATTTACTCAATATTTAATAACCTAATGCTCAACCTTTATGAGTTTGTTTTTTCTATTGAAGACAAAAAAAGAAATTTTGAAAAAAGCTGAAGACATGTAACCACTGACTTCCATAGTAGGAAAAGCAAATGAAGAATGAAAATCACAAAGGTTTGAAACAAGTACAGGGTGGTTAAAATTGTGACAATTATCATTTTAGAGTTAACTACCCCATTTAATAACCTCAAAAATGTATTTAAAAATGTATATATTATTACTAGGGCTGCATGATTTTAAAAAAGAATGACATTGCAATGTTTTGTTTTTCTCCACTTACATTGCGAAATGAATACAAATTTCACCTGATTAATTAAATAACTTTACTTGGAAAGAATGTATGATTTTAGATTGATTGAAATGATCTTGTAGAAGTGTGCATCTGCATAAAATATAATAAACTAAATCACAAGCATAGATAAAAACATTTGAAAAAGACAATGTGTACATAAATGTATGGTTTTTTGGGGACTAATACAGATGCAAAAATGTAATAATTAAATGTAATACCAAAACAAAAAAAAACTAAAAATGTATAGTCTTCATTGTATAACAGATATTAATGTTTGTTTACGTATTTATTGAAAGTTACAAACTTACAAAAAGCTACCATAAACCTACAGAATACACAGTTACAGGCCCTGAAAACACATGCAAAATAATAAACTTTGAGACTGTTAAGGTTCAAATTTGCAGTGAGTCTACAATTGACAAGCATTGCAGACCCTGGGATGTGACTAATGGAGTTCAGTACGATCAATTCTAGATAAAAATTCTAAAATAATATATTGTGCAGCCTTAGTTATTGCCAAAATGGTACATTTTAACTCTCTTTTAAAATGGTGTATCAGTAACAGCCTTTTTGCCTTTGTAATGAAAAACAGCACTATGAAAGTCTGCATATCGCTTTATTGAAGTAAAGAATGTGATTTTGAAATTCTGACCGATGCCAAGTCAATAATTGGTGTTCTTCAAGGTTATAAAGGTATGTGAATACCCGTTTGCATGAATGGGTTATTTCAATGAGAAAAGAAAAATCATCATTCATTTAAGAAACACCTGGGCTGCTTTTCTTTTGCAATGGAAATAAAAAGTCAGAGAAAAAAGGTCAAAAAGCTGTCCCAGGGTGAAAGCTTTTCAAAACTGACACTTTTGAACATTATTTATGGCTAAATGGTATATATTAGTACCTTAAAAGGGCATATTAGTAGCTAAATGACACATTTTAGCACATTTTAAATATGTGGCTTTTGTATATTTTTTCTGATAATGCAGGGTATAACAGGTTCCAAAAATTTTTAATTGTTTTGAAAGTATATCTTACATATCCCTACTGTTTTATTGAAAGTACACTACCTGACTAGAGTCTTGTGGCCTATCCAAGTTTTAGGAACAACAAATAATAACTTGATATCTAGTTTATCATTTGATATCAGAAGTGGCTAATATGACAGGCAAATGCCTCTAGATTACACTTATTTTACCAAAATAAATATGATCATGCCTTTTAATTTGTTAAATTTTAATGATATAATTAGTACAGTAAGGTCTGGTATAGGGATGGTATAGATCGAGGATGAAACTGAAGAGTGTGGGGTGGGGGGAGATTGCGGATGAAAGTGAAGAACGGGGGCGGGCCCTTGATAATGTCTCTGGGGTCCCCCTAATTGTATGGGCCCTTACAATCGTCCTACCTCCCCTTTTAGTGCTTAATCCTATTCTGTACACACTTAGTTTAGTAATACGTGGAGTGACAACAACTGTATTTTCAATTAAACAACAATTATTATTATTTTATTAAATAAATGCATGCAGTGAACAAACATGATATGCAATGTGAACAGAACTTGACCGAACAACTAAATATTCATGATATATGTCAGCATGTTTCAGAGTTGTTTCTCTCTTCTGTAAATATGGAGTAGGAAATCACAGAAAAAGATGAGTAAGTCTGTTGTCAGATCTTGATAGACAAAAAAAGGCTTAATACGACTGATCTAAAATAAATTTAAATCAAAAAGCTTTATGTTTAGAAATAAGCTACATACCTGACCCTGCCTAATCAGTAAACTCTGAATACAAATACTTTGGCCATCACATGATATTTTATGATATCCCAAATGCACTTGTTATAATACAACTGCATATAATTAGTGGACATGACAACACTTAAATTGCATGCTCTGCAAAGCCTTCCACACAAACAAAACATGCACCTCTATCATTCATTCATTTAGGGAAAATATGCAAACTCCACACGGAAACGCCAACTGACCCGAGATTCGAACCAGCGACCTTCTTGCTGTGAGGAGAATGTGCTACCCACTGCACCACTGCATCACCCCATGCACCTCTGTCGATTATGGGAAAATAAGTAATCATAACTTTAGTCTTTATTCACTGTAATATTACTTTGATCAGAAATACTGGACAGCAGATGCTTGCAAAACAGTATAAGGTTGCCACACCATTAGCAATCATCAAAAGACATACTGAATTTCGTGTCTGCAGGGAATGATCTTTTAGGGAATTCACTTCAGAAATATTACAGTGTGAAGCTCAAGAAATACTACTCTTAAAGGTCTCTTATATCTATAGTGGAAATACGTTTCTTTATTCTATCTTTTGAAAGTTGTTTTCAAAAAGCTAAACATTCACAGTTGTTTGGGGTGAACAAAAAATCATGATTTGGGGTGGGGGCGTGCGAGAAATCTGCAGAATGGATGGCAACATCATCAGCCTATAAGGTATCTAGACATTTGTGTTGCTTATTACATTACAAACCACAGGAGATGGCAAATTCTTCAGTGGGATAGCACTTCTTTTCATACTCCAGCCTCCACATCAAAGTTTCTGAAAGCAAAAAAGGTCAAGGTGCTCCAGGATTGGCCAGCCCCGCCACCAGACATGAAATTTATTGAGCATGTCTGGGGTAAGATGAAGGATGAGGCATTTAAGATGAATCCAAAGAATCTTGATGAATTCTGCGAGAACGCTTTCTTTGCCATTCCAGATGACTTCATTAATAAGTAATTTGAGTCATTGCAGAGATGTATGGATGCAGTCCTCCAGGCTCATAGGATTCATACACAATAATAATTATTTTTCCACTGCACCATGACTTTATATTCTATACTGGACATTATTTATGTTAAGTGACAAGACTTTTGTCTATTTCTGTTAAGTGACAAGACTTTTGTCAAAGCAAAGTCAGATGTTACTGTCCTAAAGAAGTAATTAAAAATCAAGGCATAATCATATTGTATTTTGGTAAAATAAGCATAATCTAGAGGCATTTGCCTTTCATATAAGCCACCTCTGATAACAATTAATCAACTTGAAGTCAAGTTATTATTTGTTGATCCTAAAACTTGGACTGCCGACAACACTTTTTTTTGTCAGGTATATATATATATATATATATATATATATATATATATATATATATATATATATATGTTTTTTTTTCCATTATTTAAAAACTAGCATACAAGTCTTAAAGAGATCTGTGAAAATCTGTGATAATTTCCTCACCATTTAACTTGTTCAAAACCTGTTTGAGTTTATTCCTTCTGTTGATCACAAAAAATGTGTTAAAAAGAGCTGGTAACCATTAACTGTCATGGTATTTATTTTTACTAGAAGTCAATGATTACAGGTTTCCAGCTTTGTTCAAAATATCTTATTTTGTGTTCAACAGAATAAACAAACTCAAACATATTTAGAATCATTTGAGGGTGAGTAAACAGTGAGTACATTTTCATTTTTTGGGTCAACTATGCCTTTAAAAAGAAAATGAGTCATATAGACATTAGTAGTACATCATAGTCACATTCACTTTTATTATATGGAAAAGAGCAGCATGAACATCCTGCCTTGCATCTCATTTTTGTGGTCTGCCTTTTTTTCATTGGGATTTTCACTGTTCCTTTGAAGCACTGACAATGTGAACAAATTCATAAGAGGACGCAGGATGCATGAATTTACTGTAATTACATGCTATTCGAATGCTTTGGCGAGCGTTTGAGCATCAGTGTGCCAGAGAGCAAACGTTGGGCTCGCTGGCACCCTACAACACGTGATTCTGTGTGAAAAGAACAACACGGGCTCTCATTTTCCTAATGGAGTGAGGTGCACCTCGCATTTTAAAAATGCAAAAATCATAATGCATTATAAATGAAAGTGTTTCATCTTTATAGTTAGCTAATTAGGACGCATTACTCAAAGTAATGGAACCACAGATGGAATAATATCTGCTGCTGAAAAATGTATGCGAGTGAAGGTGTGGTCTCGGATAATAATTCATGTTAGAGTACAACAAACCTTGAAACGTGAAGGAAGTGAAGTCTCAGACAAATCATCATGACCCTTTTATATCCCACAGACTTGTGTCATTGCAGACAAAGGAGCTGCATCACAGGGTGGATCTTTTGAATAACACTGTTCACAAATCAATTTCAATTTCATCCCCAGCTTGACGAGGTGAGATGCATATCGATCATGTTAGACAAACATGATTCTTTCAGTGGCAGAAACACACACACACACTTACACAATGCACCATTAAGATACAAATGTCTGCTCTGCAGAGAACTGAGAAAATTATGCTGATACAAATGTAACGCTGTGCCTCAAAGCGACTCCAGGCTCAGGACACAAAGGTTTGCATGCAGTGCCATCTAATGCTCATTGTTCAGAACGCAGTATACAGACATACTGCAGACATATTGGGGGCTAAGTGTTTCTTTACAAAAAAAAAAAAAAACATTTTAATCAGTAAGAAACCACACAGATTTGAGCCCCTGGACACAATTACTTATTCTTGCACCAACATGTGTGTGAACAAAAAATAAAGAGACAGAAAAAAAGAAAAGGCTTCTGTACCTCACTGTGCTATGGGTCTATAGCAGGGGTTTCCAAACTTTTCAGCCTGCGACCCCCAAAATTACAATGCCAGTGACTCATGACCCCCAATATCCTCTGAGTTGGTTATAAATATAAAAACCTTACACACCCGTGCACATATACCAATAGGCCCATGTCTATTCATCATTTAATTTTAAAGAACGCCACTAGTACGTGTCAAAAAGGTGTCCGAAAGTTTAATCTAGTGCCTTAAAATCAATGTGCCTTTAATATTACATAATCACTCCAGGGATCGCAAAAAAATGGAGAGGCTGATGGCTTTTTATTTGCATGTTGTTGTTTTTTTTTAATGTAACTAGTGACTACATTTTTTTTTTTCATTTTGTAGGTAAAGGTTAAAATATGGTCATTTTAATAGTTTAATAAAATGAATTAGATTTTTGGAAATTACCAAGCAAACCCCTGTAATTGTCTCGTGACCCCCCGGGGAACCACTGATCTATAGGAAAGCTCAGTCATGATTATATTATGCAACCAAATTCTCAAACACAAAACTATAAATGTTCTTAAAATCATTGTTTCTCAACTGGAGAGTCGCATTTTCAGTGGGTCTCAGAGTGTGTAGTTAAAAAAAACAACAAATGTTTAATGTTTAACTTGATTTGACTTTTATTTTGAAATGCGTGAATGACAACCCTACCGTTTGACATGTGAAATTTCATTTAATAATAGCAACAAATATGTCGAAGCGCAAGTACGACCCTGAATATGTAAAGTATGGATTTACATATATTGACGACAAAAAATACTTAAAACCTCAGTGTGTCATAAGTAGCGAGATGCTCTCACAAGAGAGCACAAAACCTTCTAAATTAAAATGACATTTAGAAACCAGACAACATGTTTTATTAACAGTTCAGTTTAGTTCATGATAACTGAACCTTTCCTAACCCTAACAACTGTTTACAGTATTTGTCTTTTTTACTTTGTAATATTTTTATAATGTGATACATTTTGTTAAATGATAGCAATAAAATATAGTTTATTTGTAAGTCTTTGTGATTTTCTTATGATTTATCTGTCACTACTTGTGTATGTTAACAAATAAGTACAAATTAATTATAATTCCTAAAATTGTATTATAGTTCCTAAAAATTTGGGTTGCGGCATGATGACCATGTAAAATTGTGAATCCCATGGCCAAACCAGTTGAGAAACCCTGCTTTAAATGTTGCTCCCTATAGTGCAGTTATTTGAATTAAAGTGAATGCTGCTACTATCCCAACCTTAGGGTGCTTTCACACCTAGACTTTTGTTTCTGAACCTGTGTCTCGTTTGCCCAGTTAGCGCGGTTTGTTTGGCATATTTGAATCCAGCAATCGTGCTCGTATCTGAGACAAATCAATCAGTCCGAGATCGCCTGAATAAGGTGGTCTCAGCTCGATTAAAACAAACTCTGGAGCAGATCGATTGTAGTGAGAAAGCAAAACGATCTGAGCCCGCCTATATCACTGTGAATTATGGATATGTAATAGGCATTTATGGCTTTATGAAGTGAAAATTATGAGTATGGCAGGATGTCATACCTACAGATAAATGTGCGTTTCATGTTAAATATGAAAATGAAAGCATGCTAAACTATTACCGAGAGCTGTTTATCTGTTAGGAACATTGACCGAACCGCAGTCTAGCCAAGGGCTCTGTATAAGAGAATCTTCCCTCTGATTTATATCTGGTGACGACAGCATAAATTAAAATAAGGACGCATGACCACTGAGCGAGACTCTGGTAAATAAACCGTGAAACTCTGACCAATGTAAGGAAAGTTGACTCACACCTGACTTGTTTTAGCTCTTTTGGTCTAATTAGATATGTTGCCGTCTGAAAGCGAACTGCACCAAGAACAAAGAGCAACAATGAACCAATTTGAATCCTTGTTTCGGAACAAATGAATCGATTCACTAGTATGAAAGCATCCTTAGTTTAACAAAAAAATGTAAAAAAAATATTGGACCAGGACTAATCTCTGCTGAAAAAATGAATTAATAAATAACTTCTGTGAAGTACTGTGGGTTTCAAACCTTGTTTATCTATATTTTTCTGGTCAGGACCAATATATGAGCAGAACCTGCTTAAACCAGCATCAAAACATACCCTGCCAGCAAAGGAAAAGCAAGTTCCGATAAATGACCAGCAAATTGGAGAACATTACAACATTTAAATCATTGTATATTATTTATAAACAAACTGTAAAAATGTTTGCTATAAAGACAAGGAGCTATCATTATTGGAGCTGTATTGAACTACATAAATTACTAGCATTTGACAATTTCTTAGTTAATGCTGATGTGTGTTTAATGTACAAAATATTTAATGATCTTACACCACTACCTCTCAAACAATTTGTGACTGTCTGCAAGGACAAAATAAGACAGAATAGGTCATCAGTTAGAGGTGACTGTTTTTGGACAATCGTTTTTTTTTCAGTCAGAGCAGCAGAAAGATAAAAAATAAAATACCAGGAAATATCAGAGAGAGAACCACTGTAATGTTTTTAAACTGTCCTTAAAGTTTGGCTTAAAGAAAATCAAATATGCCACCACTGGTTTTATTTTATTGACTGTGATGTATTGTACTGTAACAATGTAACATATTGTACTATTTTTTTATATACATTATTAAACTTGTTACTTCATGCCTAAGGACTACAGATGTAAATTGGCTTCATACAGTAGCTAACTCTGGCAGAACATGGCATGTTGTACGTTGTCCTTGAATAAATAAATAAAATAAAATAAAAAAGTAAGACTTTAAACAATCAAACCAACATCAAATCCTACCTTACCAGCATATGTTGTTTTGTTTTTTTCAGCAGATGAACTTTGGTACAGTTTGACTAAAATATGAACACAACATGGACCAACGATTTCAACACAAAGTAAAATCTGAACATGATGTCACAAGACGTGATCAAAAAAAGAACACAATGTTACCCCATTTTTTTTTTTTTTTTCAATGTCGTATTTCCATCTCCTGTTTGTAATAAAATTATTCCTGGTTCCTATTTGACCTCTTTACACGTTTTATAATGTTTTCGCGAACTGCTAAAAATACCATTACATGTTGCATAAGGAGCTCATATAGCTCAACATAGTATATTTGTTTGGAAGTAAATTTGGTAAAAAATAATAATAATAATAATAAAAAAACATAAGAAAAGTGCAGTTCATGATTTTATGATTTTTATTTCCACCATAAAAAGGATAATAATCATTCATTAATAATAATCAAAATATAATAAAATAATCAATAATTGTCTTTCTTTCCTGATACGAAAAAAAAGTAAAAATAAGAGTACCAAACTACAACCTAATTTAAAGATTCAAATTGGTTTAATCGATTCACTGAAAAATAATAATTACAAATTATCACAGAATCGAGCAACTCCTGTCCGACAGTTAACAAAAAACACATATGTTTAGATTAAGTTTGTTTTACATTGGCACATTCGTTCAGTGACAGTTTCATACATTGTTTACTTTGAATATTCAGACTGAAATCACATGTAAGTAGGACTTCAAAACAATATTAGCACTATTTAATTGTCTGTGAACATTGTTGTACTTGGTTGTTGGCTGCTAATATGATTCCACTATTTAGAATATGCAATTTATACTTTTCTGAGAATATATTAATAATGAGAAAGACTGAATGTGCGAATATAAAACCAATTTTAGCTAAGTGTTTAGATTGTAGGCTATAAGTAGAATATAGCCCACATCAACTACTGATTTGTATGGCCTATAACAGTAAGTCCTATTTACTGTATTTAAAATAACTAAATTAATAAAAATAAAGAGCAAAAATTGAAGCAGATGCCCTTGTTTACTCATACCGAAGCAAAGATCCCAGCGGAGAGAGAATAATGAGCATCTTACCAGTACAGTTGTCCAGCATGTGTCAATCACTGAGACATTTGTCAACTCTCTCGACGAGTAAGGTCTACTGCAAAATGTCGATTGTAAACTTAAATCTTGCTTCGAATCAGTACTGTTAAAACTTTGCAAAGTGACGTGAAACAGTGTGCATGAGCTACGTTTATACTATAGACAATGCCGCTTTACTGCATTTTAAGGGGAAAAACAAAACAAACAAGTACTTTCTTAACCATCACAGTGAGTTAGTTCATCGTACATAAAAAAAACATCACAGTGAGTGCATCGTGTTTTCAAACGCGTGAGGAAAAACACATCGTTATTGTATTTATTCGAAGAACCACAAGGTGGAGCACTTCCCCTTCTTGCTGAAAACATCAAATTGTGTTTCCATGTAGAAACATCGTCTTTTGTCAAATAGTGTAATTAATCGATTATGAATATGACAAAATTATTTGACTCAAATAGAATAAAGAGAACCAAATACCCCAATAACAAAATATTTTTTTCTTTACACACACAACACACAAACAACATACATGCATACAGACAAATATATTGATTAAATAAATTACTTATATATATACTTATACTTTATATATATATATATATATATATATATATATATATATATATATATATATATATATATATATATATATATATATGTAACATGTTACAATTTACTCTAAATCTACATGAAAATATCTCAACAATTAAACAAACAAACAAAAGGTTACTTAAAATTAGAAATGATGTAATGTAATGTGCATTTATATAGCACATTTATCATATTTAAAATCAGTTGAAACAACACAAGTCTTACTTTTTTTTTTTGGGGGGGGGGGGGGGGGGGGGTTAATTTTTTATGTCAATCTACTTAAATTAGTAAAAATGCTAAAGTTAAAGAGCCCATATTATGGGTTTTTGAAAATTCCCCTCCATGTAGTGTGTAACACAGCTCTAAGTGAAGTGAAGTATCCAGCTAAGGCTTAAATCTGTAAGAATACAGTGTTTAAAACTGTTGATTCATCTATAAAAGAGTCGAATCATAGTGCTTCAAACGAGTCGCCTTGATACCGACTCATTAGGTGTTTCGCCATGACGTACGAACGAAACAAAGTTTTTCACGTGCACGCGCAAACCCGGGAGATTTCAAACCTGAGGCCCCGCCCTCTGACGCAGTAACCCAGACACACACACACACACACCCACAAACACACGCACACAAACATGCCGGTCGATTGAAGTCACACTGCAGATGGATATATTGAGTCTCTACCCAAAGATGAAACATCAGCATTATAACCAAGCAGTTGGAAACTTCTGGAAGCTACATGCTACAAAGAATACTTCATCTGAGTTTGTTAAAGGAAGGATCAGTAAAGAGTAACTGATGGACGTCAGGATGGGTTTCTTCCTACATTTCTCAAGTGTAAGTACGTGCGGTTAAAGTTGTTGCCTCGTTTACTCTAGCTTGCAAATGTATTTAGTTGTGATTTGTTACTTGTAACCGCGTGTACTGTATCAGGTTAACTGGATATATTATCTTATCGCGTGCAAAGTCACGTTAAAAACGCGACGCGTGCTGTTTGTTTATGGAGCTCCGTGCTAGAGTTCTGCTCCCGCGATTTATTCGGAAATGTATTCCCGCGCCGCAGAAATCTGGCGCGGGGAGAGAGAGAGAGAGAGAGAGAGAGAGAGCGAGAGAGAGAGCGAACGAACGAACGAGCTCTGTGTACTTTGTGCTGTGTGTGTACAGACAGCTTGGCTGTCTGGACTGTATACTGGGTGATATTTGGTTGTGTTCTCCGCTCTAGCGGGACCGGGCGCGGCGGGCAGAAAACGGAGCGGGTTCTCAGGCTAAAACCTGGCGGGTGCGGGCTGAAGCGGGAGCGTTGTCATCCGGAGGTGTGTGTGTGTTTTTGTGTGTGTGTGGTATGGCGAGTACACGACTGTCTCCTTCGTTCGGTTATCCGTGGCACTATCCACTCGCCATAGTGTGGCAGCTAAAGTCCACGCCTACACTATCGAGCGTGTATGAACTGTGATTACTTTTTAAATTGCTGATTAGCTATTGGCCATTTCCCTCTCTGACTGAAGGCAGTCGACCAATCGCGACAGACTGTCATCGGTCCAATCAGCGCAGATTAGCTCCGCGCTAAGGAGGGGTTTGGGAACAAATGAATCACTGGACGATTCATACAGGAGTCGCTGGGATAATTAGATAAAAATAAATGCAGATTATAAGACCATGAAAGTGTTTTTTGACCTTGCATGCATATTAGACTGTTGTTGGAGACCCTTACAACCAAGATATGACCTTATTTCATGTATAATATGGGCTCTTTAACTTATTTTTTGTGTTAGGACAACATGAAGGAATTGTGTGGAACCCTGCATTTTTTACAGTATAGTTTGGGCATCTCTGGTCTAGAGATATAATAATGTTATGTACAGTTACTATACAGTTGTTTAAAAAGGACACGTTTGCTATAAAATCTATTTTCAAAGCAGAAAATAAAGATAACTTGAGTATAGAATGTACTCTAAGTTTTTTCTGTCAAAGCTTGCCCTTAATCCTATGTGCTGCTTGCCTTTTTCTTGCTGCTGACAGGACATATTACTGTTCAAAGATCATCTTTAATATTTCTTTGAACCCATTGTTGATGAATTAACCTTTGCCTTCTGACACTTTTTCTGGTTGTTGCTGACATGAGGAAAATGTGTTTGTGACGAAAGAGTTTAAATATTTGTTTGAAGCCAGTAATGATGAATTAACCTTTGGCCTCTGTCAGTGTTGTTGTTGTTGTTCTTTGTATTTACAGTTAAGATCAGTTTAAAAAGTACAACACATTTGGGTTTGGGTTTCAGGAATAACCTGACTTCTGTGATGCAAACTTTTAAATATGCAGCAAAACAACACTCCAAAACATGTTAATGCTTGCATATGGCTTTTTTATTGTCACAAGCTGCATTATTCTTAGAGAGCGATTGTCTATTACTGTCAACTGTACCATATTGGGAAACAGTATAGTACAATATGCTTTTATAACAATGTATTTTTTTTTCAATTTCTGTTTATTTGTCGTTTCTATGAAATCATTGTAAATTAATGTTTGAGTTTGAAACATTTGAAACATCAGTGAAGACATATTTATTAATGCCTTGTTAATGAAAACACATACAAATATGATTTTCAATGCATTTTAATTTATAGTTTTATATATTTTATCCCACATAAGTAATGATTAAGGAAGCCCATTTCTGCTATTAAAAATAAATAAAGTTTATTTCTCACATTTCTCTTCTTTTTCTCTCTCAGAATAGCTGTTGTTGCAATATCAAGTTATAACGCACTCATTTTTTAGATTATATGATACATTTTTTGAGAAAAGCAATTATTGCAAGGTCTTAAGTACATTGCAAGACTGTCAACACAATTTTGATGTGGAAAAAATGTTGAGATTATGAGAAAAATAAAAATGTTAAATTAGAAAGATGTAAACAAAATTGGGAGAAGTATAAGCAAGATTTATAAGTTTATGTATCTGCAATTTGAAGAAATACAACTTAGAACTCTGAGATTATCAAAAATGTGATTTTTTTTTCTTTATATACATATTGTTTATTTATACATTTTTTTCAAAAAGGGACCGTCAGATTTAAACATTTAACATTATAAAAAAGTTTAAACTAACTCAGAATTGCAAGATATAAAGTCATAATTCTAACATACAAATTAGAAGTTATCTCAAACTAAGGGAAAAAGGTCAGAATTGCTATTGCAATAAATAGTCAGAATTGTGAGTTTATCTCTCACAATTTATAAATTTTTCAAAATATCTAGAATGGCCAAACAAAGCCATAATTTTGAGATGTAAACTCACAACAACTGTGAAAAAAAATTCAAAGTGCCACATTTATATCACACAATCCTGAGAAAACAATTAAATCATTGTTAGAAATGAAGTCAGAGCAGCAAGATGTAAATATAAAAATTCAGAGTTCATATGTCTCAATTCTAGCCTTTTTTTCCCCAGAATTCAATCTCTTGGAATTCAGAATTCCATTTCTCAGAGTTCTAACACATAGTAAAGCCAGTTTCCCTACAGCCATTCTTTTAGGAAATATTAGAAAGCAATGATCATAGAAACCACTATCATAATCAGAGATGCGCACAGGCTTGCAGCCATGGACACCAGCACTTGGTTTTGGGCATCTACATCTATGAATAAATAAGGAGGGGAAAAGTGAAGTAATTTATTATCAATTGCATGAATGAAATGTGTCAAATTTGCATGATCAACAATGTCAAAACAGTGTAGATTACATAGCAGAAATTACCTTTGACATTAGAGTGTATCCTCAACGGACCCACAGAGACAGAGGAATTGTCCTGTAAGTTCACAGATCTGATCTCTCTCTGGATGCGTCCAGAGCCACAGTCCTAAAAGTTACAAACACAACGTACACTACCAGTCAAAAGTTTGAGATACAGTTTTGCTCACTTTACATTTAAATTGACGGCTTTCTTATTTAATGTAGAGAAAGTTTAAATTATTTCTGTGTTTAAAGCTGAATTTTCAGCATTTTCAGTACTGATTTTCTATACTGTTGTAATCAATTAATTGTACTTATTCATTTTGCTTCAGATTAGTCTCTGATTTATCAGAGGTTGCCACAGCGGAATGAACCGCCAACTATTCCTGCATATTTTTAATGCAGCATATGCCCTTCCAGCTTCAACTCAGTACTGGGAAGCACCCATACACTCTACGCCCAATTTAGTTTATTCAATTCACCTATTCTGCATGTCTTTAGAAACCGGAGCACCCAGAGGAAACCCATGTGAATAAGGGGAGAACATGCAAACTCCACAAAGAAAGGTCAAACGGCTCAGCTGGGACGCAAACCAGCAACCGTCCTGCTGTGAGGTGACAGTGTTAACCACTGAGCCACTGTGCTGCATATTTGTACTTAATTTTTAAAGATTTATTTTTTTAATTTTTTACACTTGAACAATTGGTCACACTTTATTTTAATGGGCTGTTTGTTGAGTTTAAGTTACATTGCATTGACATGCCATCTAATTCTCATTGGAATCTAAGTAGACTGTTAGGTTGGAGTAAGTATAAGTTGACATATACTTGCAAAGTTTCTAATAGTGAGGATCACCTGCTTATAATTGCTTGCAGCTGGTCCCGCATTATCCAATCTATGATTCAGTAATTTATTATTATTATTTAATTTTATTTTTATTATTATTATTATTATTATTGTCAGGGCGAGCTGTGCACCAGTAGAGCTTTATTTCTAGCAACGCCCCTGGAGGGAGCCCCGGGCTCGAGGATCTTATGAGCTCAGGGCTCTCTCCAGTGACATTTATAATATTTATAATCAATCATCACTTAAGTGTGAACTCTTAAAATGTCTGTTGAAGGAGCAGTATCAGAATTAAGCAGAGAGTTTACTAACACTGAAATGGACCATCAAAATAAAGTGTAACTACATTATAAAATTACCTTTAATGTATCAATTTTCTAAATCTAAAAAAAATATCACTTGAATAAATTACATTTAGTTAAAAAATTCTAATTATTTTATATTGTAATACAATTGACAGTTTTTTTTGTTTTTTATTTTTTTTGACTGTACACTTGATCAAACATAGTCTTGGAGAGCAGAGTAGGCTACAATTGAACAAATGAATCCCACATTTTTATAATAAAAAAACATCTTAGTCATAGCAGAAAACAACCACAAGTTTCAATAAGGTGTGTGTGCTTCATCAATGCCATTTCAAAATATCTGAAAGAGGATCTGTAAACTTACCACGGAGCAGTTACTGTTTGTCAGAATGCAAAGGTGAACAGTGCAGTATAGGTAGGCTTCAGTGGCATTTTCAGTGAAGATGGACATGTTGAAGGAGAAACGGCTGGATATGGAAACACCATTCTGCAGAACCTTCACTTGGCTATTTGGATTGGGACACCTGGATAATGGTAATGATTGATAATGGTATAATATAATATAATATAATATAATATAATATAATATAATATAATATAATATAATATAATATAATATAATATAATATAATGTGATATAATATAATATAATATAATATAATATAATATAATATAATATAATATAATATAATATAATAATGATAGCATATGATGGACAATAATACTACTACTACTACTACTAATAATAATAATAATAATAATGATAATAATAATAATAATAATAATAATAATAATAATATGTTCTCTGAAAAAAAGGTGTAAATTAATTAATGTCAAATAAATATTTGAGAAGATCATTAAAATTGCAACATTTGCACACCTAAAATGGTAAAATGTAAATAAATGTGTGCTTTTATATTAACTGTAAATTGTTTCTTCAAGAAAAAGTCATCAGGAATATTCAAAAATGAATTATTTTCCAATTAATAATGAAAAATACATATAAATATACAATAAAAGGTAGTAAAATAATAAGTAAACATGTGGCTTACTTGTCAACAATGAGGTCCCAGAAGACTGAATTATCAGAATCGTTTCTTGGTGTGGCCCAGCATTTGTCAATCACTGAAGCAACCTGAAGACTGTCAACCGCATCAGCATAAACCTCCACAAAAATCTGCTCGTTCAGGCTTATATTCACCATCGAACCAAAAGGCTGAGAAAATTCAGCATCCTTATAAGGGATCATCCTGACCTTATACGTCTCTTGAACTGCAGGAACGATCCCTTGCACAGTGCTTAAAAAATAACAGAAGATTGTTCTTAAAGCTGTTCATGTGGTTTTAGTAAATTTTACCATTTATAAATGCAAGTCGCACCTCCCCTGAGGGTCAATGTTCATGTAGAAGGTTTGTTCTAATGAATAAACACACTGGAAATGTATCTTCAGGAATTTTGTCCTGCTGATAACAGGCCCAGTTCCAGATTCACCCAGAATTAAGTTGTCATAGATGATGTGGGTGCCATTTTCCTGTTGAGGGGAAGATAATTTAAACATTTAAGGCAGCAATATACTAAACATCCTTCAAGAGTTCACACTTAGCTGATTATTGAATATAAAGCTTGTTTTGCATGCTGTCCCCAGCAAAGAGCCCTGAGCTTATGAGTTTCTCGAGCCCTGGGTTTCCTCCTGTTTGCAGGGCAAGAGGGGAGTTTGAGCTCAGACAGATCTCGATTAACTTCCCCTGGCTTATTTCTGGCTAATGTCAGATATGGATGGCTGAGTAAAGGTGTACTAGCCAAGAGCTTAACTTTGGTATACATTTTTTGTATGTTCAATTTACTTAGGTTGCGTGTTTTTGGACTATGAGAGGAAACTGGAGAACCCGGGGAAAACACAGGCACGGAGATACAGAGCAAACCAGAGACATTCTTGCTTTGAGGCAACTTTGCTAATCACTAGGCCACTGTGTTGCCCTTCTGGAAAGGAGGGGTGGTTTGGGGTTGTGGGGTCCTGAAGTTTGCAGACAACACCACACTTGTTGGCCTCATTCAGGACAGTGATGAGTCCGCTTACAGACAGGAGGTTAAGGAGCTGGCTGTCAGGTGCAGTCACAACAACCTGGAGCTCAACACGCTCAAAACAGTGGAGATGATAGTGGACTTCAGGTAGTCATTCAGGTTCCTGGGCACCACCATCTCTCAGGACCTGAAGTGGGACACTCACATTGACTCCATTGTCAAAAAAGCTCAACAGAGGGTGTACTTTCTTCATCAGCTAAGAAAGTTCAACCTCCTATAGGAGCTGCTGAAACAGTTCTACACCTCCATCACTGAATCAGTCATCTGTACATCAACAACTGTCTGTTTAGCTCAGCTACCAAATACGACCTCAAGAGACTATGTCGAATAGGACTGCTGAGCGAATCGATGGTACAACCCTCTGTACTCCCCAACAACTGTACTTATCCAGAGCGAGCTGAAGGGCTGCCAAAATTACTCTGGACCCCTCACACCCAGCACACTGCCTCTTTGAACGTTTACTTTCTGGTTGACGCTACAGAGCACTGCGCACCAGAACAGCCTGACACAAACAGTTTCTTCCCTCAGGCCTTTACTGATTAATTGAAAAAAAATTAATTAGCTTTACTGATAAGTGGATTTATTAAGGCTTCACATCTGTTTAGTCCAAGTCTCTTGAGTTCCCTTTGGATGATGCATGTGGAAATGCTCTTATATTTTCTAATAAACATAGCCATAGTTCTACTGTTGTTTTTTTTAGGATTTGATTTCACCAGACATTTAAGTGATCGCCAAAGTCAATCATGTTGTTCACAAGTTTTATTCAGGACTACATTCTTCCTCGAAGATGATGGCTGCCCGCAACCCTTCCATGCATTAGGGGGTTCTATATAGTTATATATGACAGTCAAGCCTGAAATTATTTATACACTGTAAAACCCAACAGTCAACTTTATCTAATAAAAAAATGAGTTTAGCAGTTAACTCAAAATTGACTGAAAGTTAATTCTACTCATTTGAAAAGTTTTAAACTCAATGTTGTAGGTAATGAGTTAAACACCTCATTACTTCAACTTAAATGGATTAAGTTCACGGTACTCATATAGATAGTTTTTGAACTCAAATGGTTCGTAGCAATCGGTTTCCACAAACAGTTTGAGTTGCCTTAACTTATTAGATTTTACAGTACTCAGTTGGTTTTAGTTCTCTTAATTTATCAGGTTGTACTGTGCTCAAATTGCTTTGTTTACTCAAATGGATTAAGTTCACAGTAGTCATTAGGATTAGTTTTTTTTTTTTTTTTACTTAAATGGTTTGTTACCTCAAAAGGTTTGAGTTACCTTAACTTTTTTGAGTTTTACAGTGTACCCCAGGGGTCGTGATTTAAGAAATCTGCAGTTTACTCATAGGAAGCTATGTTCACAATTTTTGTTGCAAGCCTTATGCCACTGGTATAGCTTTATATTTTAAACAATATGGCCAGGACAATGCCACAGTATGGTCGGCTATTTTTTCTTTTTCTTTTGTACAAATTTTTAGTATTAGGATCTTTTATTTTTAGGACTAGATTTATTTTGTCCTTTTTAAGGAAACTTGTCTTGTACACATTTTAATTCATTAAAAGCATTTTTGCGCTCTTCTTCCGCCATGTCCAGGTTTGTTTAATCTGTAATATGATGAAGTTTAATGTAATAGTCACAGGTTTCAGCATGAATTTGTGGTGTTCAGAATGACTTGAAAATCTGGTGCAGTGTATGATCCCCAGATTTGTAGTGTGTAATATCCAGTTTTACTGTGTAACCTTTAAATAACCACCAAGTGTATGATGCCTTGTGCTTTAAAATCTGTTCTGATATGAAAACTCATATAGTGTACTCCAACCTTTTCCAGATAGCACAAGTCTCCGAGATGTATTTCAAAGAGCATTTGGTCTAAAAAACATCTATGCATAAAGATCTGCTAATGTCTGTTTTACTTTCTTAATTCTAGACATATATTAAACATCCAGCAGGAGACGTCTATCACCCTGCAGCCCAAGACCAGTTAATCACTGAAGCTAAGCAGGGCTGAGCCTGGTCAGTACCTGGATGGGAGGCCACTAGGGAACACTAGGTTGCTGTTGGGAGTGGTGTTAGTGAGGCCAGCAGGGGGCACTCAACCTGTGGTCTGTGTGAGTTCTAATGCCCCAGTAAAAGTGATGGGGACGATACACTGTCATTGGGCCCCGTCTTTCGGATGAGATGTTAAACCGAGGTCCTGACTCGCTGTGGTCATTAAAAGTCCCATGGCACTTCTCGTGAAAGAGCAGGGGTGTAACCCCGGTGTCCTGGCCAAAGTCCCTCTATCGGCCCTTACGATCATGGCCTCCCAATCATTCCCATCCACTGAATTGGCTCTATCACTGTCTCTCCACTCCACCAATAGCTGGTGTGTGGTAAGCGTACTGGCGCAGTTGTCTTGTGGCTGTCGTCGCATCATCCAAGTGGATGCTGCACACTGGTGGTGGTGTGGAGAGATCCCCCCTCATGATTGTGAAGCGCTTTGGGTGTATGGCCATACAAAATAAATGCGCTATATAAATACACATGACATTACGTCCTATAGACATATTGCAGATGAGAAAACACTTCCAGATGTAAACGCACACATGAAACAAACGTTTCAAAGTTGACCAAAAATCTTAAAGGATTTTATGTTCATATTCCCATATGAACATATGCATAATGAATCCTACCACAATATTTGCGCCACAGATGTGTTCGTTGTTATCAAAGTAAAACTCCACTTGGCCATCTCGGACTGTTCCTCTGCAGCTGGGGTCATTGAGGTGCAAGACGTCAGAAGGAAAACCAGCATCAAAGAGCTGACAGCGAGACAGAGATATGGAGCCATGACTGCTTTCACAGGTTTCAGTGAAGTCTGAGAGAGAACACATCCAAGAGAATGTCAGCGATGACCAGGAACCAAAATAAAATCAAGAATGAATATATTTTTTAATGTTGTAGTAAAATGAATCCAACCAAACTTAGATGTCTGATGCTTTCTCTTGCAGGAACAACCGTAAATGCCATCTTTCTCTTCACACCGTTCATCCTCAGTGCAGTTAAGCTCAGAGCAGTGACCTTCAAAAAAATAACCACAAGATTAATGCCAATTCTTTCAATGATATATGTTTAACCTTAGATATACATCACATAAATTAAATAAATTCTGTGTTAAGTCAAATAAAAATGATGCATTAAACAAATTGTCAGACAATTAGACTACATGTGAATATAAATCTACATAAATTTATGATACAAAAGGACACGAAACATCTCATAAAATATGACAATGACATGAAATAACACATCAAATACTTTACCAAGAAATTCAGTAAATGATAGTTCCTCTGTTGTTACCTTGAACGCTAATTCCTGCTTAAAGTCTGTGATAAACAACAGAGGGCAGTGAGTGTGTATTCTGTGTGTTATATGCATGTATTGAACACAAGACAATGCGTTTACCAGCACAGTAAGCTGCACAGTATAGCGGCCTGACAAATTCATACACATAATAGTTTCCTGGGCAGGCTTTGACTTGTATCGGATGAGAAGAGATACCACAGCAGTCATTCCATTGGGAACCACACACTTTTCGGGTGACCACTCCATCCTCTAGCTGTGGGTGAGGGCCGTCGAGCCAAAGTGGGTACAAAGTACCACACGTGCCACTTTTAACACACGACTCTGGCATCTGGGCACTCTGATTATTGTAGAACAGCCTGTACCAGCCATTCAAGGGGATGTCGCTATCACATCTTGTATTGTTGTGATCACCAGTCAAAAATGAGCTTGCTCTCCATGGATCATCCAGACTGTTGTAACTATAGCAGGGATCGATACTTGGTGGACTGGTCATAACAACTGTTTAGGCAAGATAAAAGACAATATTGTGGTATTAATGTTAGTTGTTGTGAGGTTGACAATAGGAGTTTGTGTACAATGGGTTCAGTGGTACAAATATTCATACTGAAAAATGTTTGTCTTTGGGATTTAGTCATATTACCACACATTTTTTTTTCTCTAACTTCTACTTTTTGATATCTATATTTTAACAAAATGTTGGATCTTATATCCCAATCCCAAGACTGATCCTATTTAATTTATTTTGCTTCAGTTTATGCATAAATAAAACTTTAATAGTCATTGTACACTCTCAGAAAAAATGGTACAATGTTGTAATAAAGAAGGTACAAACAAACCCTTGTCACTGGGGCACTACCTTTTTATGGAACAGAATTGTACCTTAAAACCAAGAAACAAATTCGTACTATTGTAGTTTGTACCTTTAAGTACTTGATTTGTATCATGAGAAACCAAATTGTACCTTTGGTTTTTAAAACCTGGAGAAACAATATTGTGCCTTCATCAAAGATACAAATCTGATCCATAATGGTACCACTACAGTGACAAGACACTTTGTACCCAACAGTGTCAAATGTGTTTTTTAAGAACGATTTAAAGGCGTTTTGCTTTATCCAAAATGTGTCAATTTATTTTCAGTAAATATATTTAAAAAAAAAATACATTTTAAACAATGTTTTTAAAAAGTTTATTTTTGTGTAAATGAAGGTGCATTTACACAAAAATAAACTTTTTAAACTATTTTTCCATTTAAAATAGAGAATAAAAAAAAAACTTTAACATAAATCAAAAGATGTACTTTTGGCTAAACATTTTACAACTCTTTACACAAAAATGTTACAGAAATGCATTTTCATTTTTTTTTAAGTTTCATAAAATAGCTTTGTAATCACTTAATAGTTCATTTTATTTACCTAATTTTAAAATAGAAATATAATTATGTAAATGTATTGTAAGGAGATAAGCACAATGTTTGATTACTTTTACAGTAGTAAATGTCTGCATGAACACTTTGCATATGCAGGATTTTTGCCAGCTCACTTGTGTAGTGGAAAGCAAACGCCAAAAGGTGCTGATATCAATAATGAAACTGTATATTTATTAGAAAATGCTAACCAAATGTTTATTTAAAATGCCTTAAATGTTTAGTTTACAATATCTATAGTTTTGTTTAACCAGTTTTGTTTTGTATTATTGAACTTAATGATTAATGTTGATGAGTTTCTTTAAACATATGCTTTAAACGATGATTCATGTTTTAATATGGAAATTATTCATAAATCACTTTGCCTTTCTAGTAATATTTATTTCATAGATATTGTAAAAAGAAGGAGTTGTCCAACAATTATGTACCTTTTTAAATGAGAAAAAAGTGTGTACCTTCATTTCAATTGTACCATAAAAGGTACAGAACATAAGAGGTCTTTTCTGTACAATATAAGGTGCAACTTTTAGAAAGGTACAAAACTATTCCTTAAGGAACATTATTTGTACCCCAGTGTACCTTTTTTTCTGAAAGTGTATGGTACATCTTCTATTAGAGGTTCATTTATATTTACTGGTGCTATAACTAGCAGTAAAAGGAAATAATTTTTTTTGCATTCACTCATGCACCACTCCAATTGATTATCAGTCAGTCACAATATATCAAAGAGCATTTATATATATATATATATATATATATATATATATATATATATATGTATATATATATATATATATATACAGTATATATATATATATATATATATATATATATATATATATATATATATATATATATATATATATATATATATATATATACACACACACAAACACACACACACACACACACACACTTTCATCTTTCACATTCAGTCGTAATTTTAATCAGGTAAGTTAAAACAATATAATGGGTATCACATTATTTTAAAGGTCATGTTTACATGTTAATTTTAAGTTACAATCAAAGGTTGGGGTTAGGGTTAGTGTAAACTGACAAGTAGAAGCAAAGTTTCATATAGTCAGGAGAAAGCTTGTTGATGGAGCAGTGTAATGGAGGCCAGCTAGCAAAGTGCTATGCAGGTAAACCTCACTCCACTGACTTTTAAAGGTGCTTTAGCAACAGATGCTAGAGGCCATGGTTTTTAGCTTTTTTGTTAGAGCAACCGACTCCCATGCAAAAAATAGCTGGTTTATTCCCAGCTCAGACCGGTCTGGGTACAGAAGGACCAGAGGGTTACACCTGGGGGCTCGTGTGGGATGGGAGTGAGGTTTACGGGTGTGAGTGTAAGGGAGGACAGCTAGCAAAGTACTATGCTTTTAAACTTCACTCCTCTGTTCTGTAAAGGTGCTTTTAGCGACAGACGTTAGAGGCCATGGTCTTTAGCCTCCTTGCCTCCTGGTTAGAGCAACTGTCTGGCATGCAAATAAGTGAAGCTTATTTATAAACTAATTTCGAGAGGATCACGTGATTATGATCGAACATGGCTGGTTCTGCATTAGCATGTATGATCCACCAATCAGGCAAGTCCTAACCCACTATAATGAGCCAGGGTTTCTCCCTTCAACCTCTACCTTAACCTACAGTAAAACATGTGGGTTACACATGGGGGCTCATCCAGGGAGGGGTGTGAGATTTAGCGGGGTGAGTGTAACGGAGGGCCAGCTAGCGAAGTGCTATGCAGGTAAACCCCACTCCTCTGACCTCTAAAGGTGCTCTAGTGACAGATACTACAGGCCATGGTCTATTTGTTAGAGCAACCAATTCGCAAGCTAATAATCGCCGGTTAAATACCAGCTCAGTTCGGGTTGGGTACAGCAGCATCAACAGATTTACAGCAGACAGTCTACCAATACTCTACTGAGAATTATGTGGCATGTAAAGGCAATGTAACTAACAGTCAACAAATTATTCATCATGTAACATGTATTCTGTTGTTTGAATTTTCCTGATAAAACTGATGACTGCATTTGAAAGATAAGAATTTGTCGTACAATTGAAAACTTTTTTAGTTGAAATCATATATTTAACTAGTTTAATTGAAATATTTACTTGGCTATTTAACCAAATGAAGAGAATGACTGTACCTGCACAATATGTGGGAGCTGGGATCAGTTGTTTTGGCTTTACAAGCTTGTAGACGTAGTAATTTCCAGGACAAGCTTTGACTTGGATAGGATCAGATATGTAGTAACTGCACACTTCGAAATAAGAGCCGTAGACGTCACGAGTAACAACTCCATCATCAAGTTGTGGATGTGAACCTCCAAGCCACAGTGAACTAAAACCTCCACATGACATTGAGCTGAAACACCACTCAGGCATCTGAGCATTCGATCCATTAATAAACAGTCGATACCAGCCATGCCATTGAACACGAGTGTCATCATATCCATATATAGAATTATAAACAAAGAAGAAACCATTTGGGCTCCTGTTTTG
The DNA here is from genome assembly GCF_052040795.2 of Danio rerio. Lineage (NCBI taxonomy): Eukaryota > Metazoa > Chordata > Actinopteri > Cypriniformes > Danionidae > Danio > Danio rerio. Next base: position 41,553,456 of record NC_141032.1, on the reverse strand, counting down.
ATCGTCAAGAATGTTGTAGTTGAGGCATGGGTCATCATCTGTATTCGATACAGCGGCTGATATTAAAAAAACAACAACAATAAAAGAAAATAATTAGAAAACCAATGTGTAGTATGACATAGTCAAAACCCAGAAACAATGTAAAACCTTGCTGCTCTTTTAGCATTGTAATGAACTTAAAATCTAATGACCCAGAGCTGCTTTATATTTCAAGTGGAACTTAATACTAACAAGACCTACGCAAAGATATGTTGATTGCAATAACCGTAGCTGTAGTTGTCGCAGATAGAGTTTTCTCATCTGAAAGAAAGTAAAATGAGAACATGACAAAGAAATCATCTAAAACACTACATAAACACACTTGTCATACTAAACATATGTTGACTTGAGAAAGCCTGAAAGTTTCAAGCAGATTTAATAGCGTCAAGCCAGATGTTAAGGTTGACAGTTTTAAAAGATAGATGAATAATTACAAGCATTTGAGATGAGTCTTTCTGCTTAATATTACAGACCTGTTAAATATTCCAATGCTGTACAGAGTAAAGAGAACATTATCTGTGTAAACAGAACAAAATGAACTCAGGTGCTCTTGTCGCAGATATCCTTCTTATGGTAATGTCATTTTAAAATACCAAATATATCATTATTTCCACAAATTACACAAACAAAATGTACTCCTTGTAGTACGTTTATAGTTTTCACTATGGTTGTGGATTATTTAGAGCACAGCCTTCTAACAGCGTTTGCATTTAGTTATTTTAAATGAAAGTTTCTCAAACCCAAAACGCATCTTTAAAAATGTAAATTTTTTAAATTTTTTAAAATGCTGTTGGTATGTAATGGGGGAACAAAATGAATTGTGGCAAGTTTCTAAGCCATAGTGTGAGTCTGTTTAGATTACATTTTTTAATACATCCATCAATGTAAATATGCTTTGTTGTTGTTGTTGTTGCCTCCAGTTTCCCCCACAGATCAAAGATGTGTGGTACAGGTGAATTGTGTAAGTTAAAATTTTCTGTAGTGTATGTGTGTGAATGAGAGTGTATGGATGTTATCCAGTGATGGATTGCAGCTGTAAGGGCATGCGCTGCATAAAAAACATATGCTGGATAAGTTGGCGGTTCATTCCACTGTGGCAACCCCTGATTAATAAAGCGACTAAGCCGAAAAGAAAATGAATGAATGAATGTTGTTGTTGCCAGGTTTACAGATCACTTTTAGGAAAACCGTAATAATAATAATAATAATTGCGTTTCCGAAAACCAACATTAGCCAACTAAGGTTGCAAGTTCCGTTGTTACAAACATAATTTATTGATTTGGGTTACCCAAATCCATCGTTTCAATAAACATTCGCAAACTTGTGCACTTGCAACTAAACCTCTGGAGTTGTATTTAGAAACATAGTTCCTGGCTGTGTTTTATTCCCAGTTATCCCCCATTCATTTATAACATTCTAACATTTAAACTTGGAATTATTATTATTATTTTTTAAAAGCATTAAGGTCATCTCTCTTACGAGTAATTTGCTTTCAAAGTATTTTTACAATTCAGTTTTAGTGATCTTCATGTTTACAATTGAGTTCCCTTCGCAGTGCATTTTGAAAACATTGATGTCATTTTGAACACAGCCATGGCTCATGACAAAAGCTATAGGTGACCTATTATTTAAAAGCGGAATTTATGTTATGTAAAAGCTTGTGAAAACAAACACACATAGCATACGAAAATGATTTTAATTTATGGTAGGGTATTTATTAAGTATCTGTACTGTATATGACATGGGCCAGTTGGTTAGAACTTAATGGTTTGCATGTGTCAAATTGTAAAATTAAATAAAATAAATAAATAAATAAACAATATTCTACCTAATAATAATAATAATAATTAAAATTAACATTATTAGTATTATTTGATTTTTTTTTTCATTTCCTAATATATAATAAATATAAAATTTATTTTTAAAATAAATATCTTCATTATTTATTTTTATGATTTGCATTCATTCATTCATTCAGTCAATTTATTAATCTGGGGTCACCACAGCGGAATGAACCGCCAACTTATCCAGCATCTGTTTTACGCAGCGGATGCCCTTCCAGCTTCAACCCATCACTGGGAAACATCCATACACACTCAATCACACACATACTATGGCCAATTTAGCTTACCCAATTCCCCTACAGCACATGTCTTTGGACTTGTGGGGGAAACCGGAGAACCCGAAGGAACCCACACGAACATGGGGAGAACATGCAAACTCCACACAGAAATGCCAACTGACCCAGCCCAGGCTCAAACCATGATGATGATTTACATATGATATTAAAATAGCTTTTGTAAGTGATTTTATGTTTTGGAAATAGAATATGTAATGTCCTTAATAATATTTGTAAAGGAAACACAGGCCCTATATGTGCCATTTATATTTCAATTAATATGGAAAGTGAGTGCATGTTTTTACCAAAACTAATATTGGACTTTTTTTTTAAAAGCGTGTGCTTGCAAAATAAAACAATTTGCATAAAGAAATGATGGGTTTCTTCTCTAAAGAAGTTGTTACCACCCTATTTAGATTATCATTATAGGCGTTTTAAGTTATAACTAACGTGGTTCAAGCGATGGATCTGCGACAGAGAAACTACGTATTTTGGGAAACACTCGTTACTACATCGTTCTTTTCCTATACGACACATCATACTATGATAATTCAGGCACGAGTTACATTGTTGTTTGGGAAACGCACCCTAGACCTGTCTGAACGTCTGTGCCAAGTTTGAAGGTTGTAGCTCTAAATCTGTCCGAGGAGTTAAAGTCTGAAATTATACAGGACGTCTGCATACAATCTGAGCAGGTACGTTTGAAACCGAGTTTAATTTGCAAGCATTCATAAACTTTTACATGAATATGATAGCCTGAATGAACTTTGGATCATTATAATTATCACAAGACCTACCAGCACCAGTTAAGCTGCTTTCTCAAGCCAAGATAATTACTTAGTAAAATAAATTTGAGAAAGCACCGTACCTATACAATAACCTGAACATAGGGATGTTTTTACAAATTCATACACGTAGTAATTGCCTGGACAGGCTTTGACCTTGATGGGTAAAGAAACGTATTTGCAGCAGCTGGAACCTTCAACCCCACAGACATCCCTAGTCACCACTCCATCCTCAATCTTTGGGTGAGGACCATTGAGCCACAGACTGTGCTCTGCATTACAGCTGTATTCACTAACACAGCTCTCTGGCATCCGGATGTCCAGGCCGTTGTAGAAAAGTCTGTACCAGCCGCTCCAGGAGAAAAACTCTTCACAAATGTCTGATCCACTTTCATTTGTGGCTCTCCAGGGACGATCCAGAGGTTCATAGTTATAACACGGATCTGCACTGATGTTGTTGAAAGCAACTGTTAAGAAAAAAAATAAAAAGGTTCTCAGTTCTTCATTGATACTGATGATGATAGTATTTTTCATGCGTTGTGTGCATTGAAATACTGTTTTTTGATTGACTGTCTAAAAGTAGGCACATTTTGTGACAAGGTTAAAATAGCATAACATAGAACTTTTCCTTAAGAGGGGGTATATGCACAAGGACTTTTAATTTCAGTCAGCCAGCCCCAAGGCTTCCAGTTAATTGCCATATGGTACAAAATTTCTGCATTTAGGATCTGATTTCTTTAAAAAAAAACAGCAGTCTTCACTGCCTGCCCAACACAATCTCACGGCAATTCGTAACTTCTTGATTTAGTGGCTAAATTGTATGAATTTGTACGATCTAATTTGCACAATTTAGTATGATTTGCTCATCACCCAATGACGGTTGGGTTTAGAAGTAGGGTTAGGTGCCACACCTACTTTTTAAAATCGTACATTTTCGTATGACTGAACTCGTACAAATTCATACGAATTAGCCACTAAACTACCAAAACATAAAATACTTACGGTTTCTCGTGAGATCAGGCTGGCCTGCCTGAGATATGATATAAAGTGAGTGTCAGACCAAACAAGAAACACTGCATTAAATTATATTTTTTTCACGCCATGTCTTTAAAATATGGAAATGAATTTTATCCCAGTATTTTCAATGGAATTTCTGCAGCAGCGCCTACGTCTTTCGTCTTTTTACGCTTTAACAACCAAATGAATGCTTAAGTCTATTTACCTGATTATATTTGAATTACATCACAACAGGGATGTCCAAACTCGGTCCTGGAGGGCCGGTGTCCTGCATACTTTAGCTCCAAATTCTACCAACACACCTGCCTGGAAGTATAGGCTGTTTATCTATTCCAATAATGCAGAGAACGGACTTGCGTTCTTTTGGAGACCGGTCTTGCCAGGTGTCTTTGATTACAAACTCAGGAGACCGCAAGGACAGAGAACGCGTCCTGTGGGAATTGAGATACTACGTTCTTCCTGATGGTCGCATGACCTTCAAGTGTTTTTAATGGAATATTTTTTTAAAACATTGCACCATTCATACAGGGATTTATCGTTTTTTTAATACGAATGTCAGCCAATAAACACCCTTAATGTGTTTATTCCTTTTTTAGATGTCCATGGTAATGTTTATATTCACAGTTTTATTTAGGGAAAGTCCTGAGGTAAATAAGTCATATCTCTGAAGTTTTATAATAAATCTATATAAAATGCTGCGCTTCCCACATCCAGTCCCAATGACTTCTGGGACTTCTAGAGCAAGATCGGTGGTCATGTCTGCATCAGTGCATCCTCGATATCAAGAACAGATCCAGGAAGTTTCACGTGACCTCTGTTCTTGCAGTCTTGAGTATTGCAACTGAACTTTGGCAGCTGTTGATGAGAACACAAGGACAGAAGACCACTGAAGAACGCATATTGAGAAACAGCCCTAGTATACCTAGAAGGAGCTTGACTAGCTGGTTCAGGTGTGTTTAATTGTGGAGGCAACTAAAACATGCAGGACACCGGCCCTCCAGGAATTGAGTTTGGACAAAACTGCATTACAACATCGATGATTTAAAACAGGGATGTCAAACTTAATTCCCGGAGGGCCGCAGCAGAGTTTAGTTCCAACCCTAATTAAACACACCTGATCAAACTAATTGAGTCCTTCAAGCTTGTTTGAAACCTGCGGTCACACTTGACTTTTCTCCCCATAGACTTCCATTCATACGCACTCGAATGCGTCAGACCGGAAACGCAGGGTCATGCATTAAGTTTCGTAGGTCGCTGCGGTGCAAAGTTCAAGCTTGGTGAACTCTGACCTGCGAAATTGCATCACTTGACTGCGTGAGACCAATCAAGGATCAAAACATGACCTCTCTGGACAGAAATTTACAACATGGAGCAATCGCTTACTTTTTTAATGTCTAATAATCTTGATTAATCCCGCCCCTTTTCGCAGCACCATACGACAGAATTTCACACACACAAATTCTAGTGTGACTGCAGCTTTCGTGTGTTGGAGCAGGGTTGAAACTAAACTGTGCAGGGCTGCAGCCCTCCAGAAATTGAGTTTGACATACCTGCTGTAAAACCATATGGAACCATATGAAATTAAAATAGTCAGTTAAAGCTTTCACTTGAAGTTCATCGTTGGCTGAAAAACACTAGCTGCGTATATAGCCCATTCATACGTTTTTTTTAAGTTACTGTTTCTAAAGCAACAAATTAGCATTTTTAAAAAGATTTCTGAACATTGAAGACTCTAAATACCAGACAAAATCAGCTTTGCCATCACAAGATTAAATAACAATTGTAAAATATTAAAACAAAAACACCTTTTAAAGTATAAAAAGAAACAGTATAATATTTCACAACATTAATGCATTTTTTTCTGTATTTTAGTTAAACATTTTTTATTAAAAAAATGTTGCCTAGGTAAGCGTAAAAGACTTTTTTTTTTTTTAATATGAGACCTATTTGTTTGTCAAAATCAGTTCTGAGTCAAAAATTACAGCATTTGAGGATTTTACAAGCCTCATTTTTTGCATCGAGATGTGCAAAAGCTTACATGTTTTTCCCACTTCTAGGTTTTATACTGTAAATGAGACCCCAAATTCTGATATCTCAATTTGACTACAAAACAAAAAAATATGATTAAATGATAAGGAGAAAAAAATAGTAGTAAATCATGATGATGTGAACCCAAAGCAGAAGAATGATTGTCTATGGATTCTTTCGACTGTTCAAAACTTCTTGTCAGATCACTCAAGTTCAAATATTTTGTCAAATAAGTAATATTAAAACAACAAATCTGTGGCGACAGGTTGGTTTAAAATAGGTGTAAATCTTACCAATATTCAGCGGCAGCAGCGCACACACGGAGATTAGAAATATCATTGTTGCTCACCAATCCTAAAGATATTCAACCTGCATTAAAAAAAAAATTATAAACATATAAATGCAATACTAATACAACAGAGCAGAAACTAATGAAGAAAATAAAGCATTTAAGGACGCAAAGATAAGAGGTAACATTTGCAAAAAAAATGCTGTATAATAATCTATTTTCAAATAAAAATAGATGTCTTCACCTGAGATGAAATGGTTCTTCAGAGTGATCTCAGACTAAAGGGCTCTTCAACAGGTCAGACAGAACGCAATGTTGCTGAACTGCACACCTCACATTCTTATAATTCTAAAATTGTAGGAGGATCAAAACAGACACTTACAAGTAATTTCTCCAGCAATAGGTTCAAACACTAATTGGTCACCACCCTGCCATCGTTAAGCTTAAAAAAGGTTGGTTGGAAACCATTGGAAAGGTCTAATGCGGGGTTCACAGGAATAGCACTGCGTCACTAGCTTGAGTATACTTGCGAGACGTTTTTCACATCACACACATTTTCAGCTCACGTTGAATTACGTGAACTTGGGCTGTTGTAGACTGAAGTGAATTCTGTACAATTGCATCAAACACCTCTGTCCACATTTGCATTGACATTGTATGTAATCTACTCAAATAAATATTTCATTTTGATTTGGTTTTAACCACCCAATATGGCGGGGTAACACCAGGGGCATTGCTAGACCCCATTTACTGGGCCACGTGCCCCAGTTAAAATCGCCAGCACCCCAGTAAAAGCTTTGAGATACGATTTACGGTAATACTTTAGAATAACTATCCGTTATAACTAGTCACTGCATCATTAATAAACTGTTTGTTAATGACTTGTTAAATATCAGTTAATAGTTTGTTTATGTTATTGGGACGTATTCTAGTTGCACTACTCTTCATTTATTAACTGTTAGTGAATGAGGAATAGTTGCAACTAGAATAACGTCCCAATAACATACTTAAGCTAATAATTAACACTTAACTAATATATTTACTCACACTTTACAGATCATTTGTTCATATAATACCAGTGAAACTTTGTAGAACTTTTCTTACAAAATACATTTTTATACATTTTAAATACAACTGTGCTCAAACCTCATGGGTTTGTATTCTGTTGTATACTGCTGTTCTGCCATGTGATGGCTCAGTATGTGTGTTTCTATACATTAAACACAGTTTAACATTTTGTCTGTGGAGTTTCTTTGGTAAAATACAGCACACAGAAAAGCCTATGAGTGGAACAAGGTTAGGGTACAAACATTTTATATTTTAAATATCACATCAAATTTCTTTGGCTTGAACTTGTTCCATCCATTTGCTGTCCTACTAAGTTTCACTGGTGTTATTAGATGGTTAAGAAACTATGAACAACTGATCTGTAAAGTGTGAGTTAATATATCAGTTAAGTGTTAGTTATTAGCTTATGTATGTTATTGGGACGTTATTCTAGTTGCAACTTTTCCTTTTTTACTAAGCTAATAAATGAAGAATAGTTGCAACTTTAGAATAACGTCTTAATAACATATATAAACCATTACTAATGTATTAGGTATAGCTATAAATCATTTATAACTTGTTAACAAACAGCTTTTAAGTTATCAAATGTCTATCTATTAGGCACAGTTATAAATAATTAACAAACTATTAACTTTTACTTAACAAGTCATTTACAAGTACTAACAGTTTTAGATTAACTAACAGTTTATTAATGATCTATTAACTAGTTATAACAGATAGTTATAAAGTCTAAAGTGTTACCCGTGTTTAAAGTGTTATATTTTATGCAAGTGTATTTATTAAGAGTGGTAATCCCAGAATAAAAAAGTTATTCTCTATGTGCAACCAAACCAACGCTGATGAAAGCAATGTAGTTTAATCAAAAAGCGAACTGAGCGTGTGCACAGAAGTAAAAACATACCTGCTCGCCTCATGCACTGCTCCAGCTTGTCACTGACGCACTGCTCTACTCCTGGTGTAAGATCTAGTTTTAAATATGCAAGCCAAAAAAAAAATACTGTGCTGCTCACGCAACGCTTTTGCTGAGGTGTCGGTACGCTGTGAGTTTGCAAGTCGACAAAACAGAGTTTAAATAATATGATGGTGATTTTATTTATACTGCATGGCTCCTGATAGATTTTATGCATGAATCAAAAAGGAGGGATGACGAGCCAGTGAAGCAAGACTTAATAAACCTAATTCTCGGGCACCAGTCAGGTTTAAGACTACACAAAACATAATTTTATAAAACATATTTTTGTATTCGCTAGAATTGTCTATGTAATTTAAAAAATTCAAATGAAATTAATATTCATGCAAATGATTACTTAAATTATCTTAGCATTACACCAGTTGTGGCTTTAGATAGTTTGCAGTTACATTTAGAATTCATTTATATATGCTATATTTATATATTACTGTAACACCAAACATGAAGCACAGCGTCACTAGCTCTGGTTTACCCGCGGGATGTTTTTCACATCACACAATTTTTTTGCTCCTGGTCAATTTCTTGAACTTGCATGGAAGATGTGATTGAGTCTACTTCCATGTGTTCACGGCTAACATGTCACACATTCAGTCCATGTGACGGTCATTTACATTGTAATGACTGACTTTGTATGTGAATAGTAGTGATAGTTTTGTATTGTACTTAATTCCAGTACATGTCTGGTGTGAACCCAGCATAAGTCTTATGTTCTGAATACATATTTTACTGTTCTTTACGTAGGAAGAGTAACATATTAAAACTTTTTTACTGTCACCCTAAAACCTGTGGGACTATTTGCACTTATATTTTAAACCATAATTTTGCATTCTAAACATAAAGCAATCATGCCAAACAATCAGTTGAACATTTCTAGTAAGTGATTTTTTAAAGATGTTATTAAACAATTCAAGAGTTTAAAGCAATTCTTACAGTAAAATCAATGGCAGAACCTACTATATCAAACATCCTTTGTTTTCAAATTAAATACCACCAAACTTCCCATACCAGTTTAGATTTTGATGTCTGTTTCACAAATTCAGTTGGTATTTCTGTGTGGAGTTTGCATGTTCTCCCCGTGTTGGCGTGGGTTTCCTCTGGGTGTTCCGGTTTCAACCCCAGAGTCCAAAGACATGCGGTATAGGTTAATTGAATAATAATAATAATAACAACAACAATAATAATAATAATAATAATAATAATAATAATAATAATAATAATAATAATAATAATAATAAATTGTATTTATAATGCTCTTTTCTCAGTCCCAAAGTGCTGACAGGCATACAAGGCAAACAAAGCACAACAATAAAAACAGTCAAAAAATAAAATAAAAAGACCACAATAAAATATGAATGATTCAATACAATTGGATGATAAAATGAACAAAAATAATCAATCTAAGTTAAAAGCAACGGTAAAAAGGTGTCTTAAGAAGTTTCTTAAAACAATCCAGAAAAACAGCATTCCTGATGCTGGTGAGTAGGCCATTCCATAACGTAGGCGCACTGTACAAAAAAGCACGACCACCCATAGTCTTCAGTTTACAGCGTGGCTGGTACAGCAAGATTGCAGATGAGGAATGAAGACTGCGGGTGGGAGTGGCCAGAGTTACCAGGTCACAGATGTAGTCAGGTGCTAGCCCATACACTGCTTTGTATGTTAAAACCAGAGTCTTAAAATCAATGCATGACATAACAGGAAGCCAGTGAAGTTGCTGAAGTACAGAAGTGATAAGATGGCGCGAGGAAGTATGTGTTAAAGCCTGTGCAGTAATTTTGAATGTACTGTAAACGTCTCAGAGAACTTGCTGGTAGGCCCCGGAAGAGTAAGTTACGGAAGTCAAGACGTGATGTGATAAAGGCATGGATAAGCCTTTCCGCATCAGGCCGTGATAAAAAAAGGTCTAATCCACGCAATGGTACATAGGTTAAAGAACACCATTTTAGTCAAGTGTTTGAAGTGTGAGTTAAAACTAAGCTGTGCATCAAAAAGCACCCCAAGGTAGAGGGGGCCGCTTGAAGATCACCAACAGAGTGAATAAACTAAATTGGCCGAAGTGTATGTGTGTGGTTGGTGTATGGTTGCTTTGCAGTGCTGGGTTGCAGCTGTGGGAGCATTCACTGTGTAAAACATATGCTGAATAAGTTGGCAGTTCATTCCGCTGTGGCGACCCCTGAATAATAAAGGGACTAAGCCGAAAAGAAAATAAATGAATGAACTGGACACTTTACTTGCATTTAATATGCCTTCCTTTTGAATAAAATAATTTCACAAATATATCAAAATGTCTAAGCTTGTAAAATTCTACCAAGCAGATGCTTTGATTTAAAACACCCATAAGAAAACCCTAATGTGGCAAATATGTGTAACCCCACCGGTCCTACACCACCCAATCCGTTTCGAGCTGGTATTGAACTGGCGACCTTTCGCATGGGAGTCAGTTGCTCTACCAAGGAGGCTAAAGACCATGGCCTCTAGTGCCTCTCGATAGAGCACCTTTAGAGGTCAGAGGAGTGAGGTTTACCTGCACAGCACACACTAGCTGGCCTCCGTTACATATGCAAAAGAAAAACAACATCAAAAACTACTACTACAGGACCTACAAGAATACAGAAGCTGTACATCACTATTTATTAAAAAGTGTGTATTAAAATCATTGTTTTGATCATTTCTAAATTAATTGATTTAGTGAATGTTGTGTTGTATGTTATGCTCTTCAAATATACAACAAAAGTCTGTATCAGTGAAGAATGAAGAAAAACCAGTTCATTCTGTTAATTATTTTGTTTTTTATAGAAGTAATGTATGTAAAATGCATATTTCTATTTCACTAATATACATACAACAAAAGAAAAATACAGCAAAACAGAAATAAAAAGAACAGCTTTGACCAATATGTCACCATGTTTGTGTGATTTGCATAATCTCATTATTTATGGCTTTGTTGTACATATACTTACAGAATCTGATACAAATGCAATTTTGTAAATGTAAAAATCTTTTAATTAACTGATCATTTTCTAGATAAACACACAAAAGTCCTTTATTGAACGATTGTAATGGTGTGGAATCAGTGCAACATTCATTAAGAAAGAGACAAACAGTTTAGATTAAACATGCAAAGTCTCTTAGTGGAAATATTCTAGAAGAATATCAGCAAACACATCAGAGAAATAAGCAATACAGTAAGAGAAACACTCAGAGATGGAGCTCATGCTACTGGCACTTGGCGTGGCACCAGCAAATCTGTGAAAAGATATAACACAGCAGTCATATAATGACATATTTATATTATATTTAGGCTGATAATTAATTAAATACCGCTAAGATGTAAGTTTTCACTCTTTGTATCATGACACTGTATTCATGATTAATCGACAACACTGTGGCTAATTTGATATTGCTTAATTCAAATAAACTTTATCTTGTTTTATGTCACCTTTGTCATTTTCAGACCACATGAATGGACCCAGTGATATGTGAGCACTGTCATGAATATCCGCAGATCTTTCTTGTCTTCTGTGGTGTTCAGAGTCACAGTTCTAAAATAAAAGACAAACAAGTTGTGTGAGTTAGTTATTATTCCAGTTGTTGTGTCAAGCAAGATGTCAAGGTTTTGCTAACCCGTGTGGTTTCATCAACCCCTACTGGTAGATTTTGTAAAAGAAAAAAAAAACCCACAACTGGAAGGCCAACAGCATGCTGTGCATGCAGGAAGTGAAGATGGAATATGACAAGCCAAAACTGAACTTGGGCTATCAGGTGATGTCATGATAAAGCTCCACACTTCCAGAGCGTCAAAACTACAAGATCTATGCAGACAACTATTTCACCACGTTGCCTGTACTTTTAAGATGAAAAAAGATCTGTCTTTCTCTATCACTGCAAGTAAACACAGACTTCATTCAAACCACACAGAATGTGACCAAACATTTTTTTTCCAAATGTTTTTATAAATATTTTATTTTATTTTTTACAATAAATTTTAATATACAATTTTATATATACAAATACTTTTTTATTCATAAAAATATTATTGTTGTGTTATTATTACTTATGATATATTTTGCTATGGGGCTAAGTAAATGAATGCCTAAATGCTTTGTATACCTGTTCAGACAAAGTGAGTACAAAGACAGAAATTCTGCCCACAACTAGGCCCAACGTTGCAATATTACAACATTTCCCTAAAGACTTACTAACATATAAAAATGTAAAAAATCTTTAAGACCTACAGTAAATCAGAGGCCTCCTAAAACAATATCTGGGAGGTAAAAAATGGCTAATTTTTTTCTATATTTGGGTCTTACAGGGTTAAATGAATAAATGTGTGTTTCATTCAGGGTCAGAGAACTATTACTGGCATATGGCAAAAAATTTACAAAAATGCCCTACTAATATAAATAAAGAGAGCAAAAAGACCATGCACTATTACAAAAAGCTATTTTGGCTTTATGTCTGTTGCCCATGAGGGGATTTTTTGCCTTACAATTTATCTGTATTTACATATTTCTGCAATGCTTAGCATTAAAATATATATATTTTTTCTCATGTCTTTATAAAAAGCAATGGCCAATTAGTGGCATTTAGACACCACCCAAACAGCTGGTGTATTGCAGACTTTGTGCTGAATCCAGACATTTAGTCCACAACTCACAAATTCTCATTAATTCATAGTAAACAACTAAGTGCATAAACCTGCTCTAGACCAACATCTTAAAGTGATACAAAAGCATTTTTAATGTCATTTAATTTAATTAATTGATTAATACATTTCATTTACTTAGACATAATACAGCTGTCCAATGCTATAGTGGGTCCTTTTTTTATGTATAATTTATAGTGCATCCATTTATACATGCTTTATATATGATAACATTTTATTGGCAAATGTTTACAGCATTCTGATTGACTGAAGTATTCTGTTACATTAATAAGCCCAAAAGTGGAATTTAACTTTAAAGACAGCATGGACACAATTAGGTAATTATAACAAATTACCCAATTAATGAAAAATCCAAACCATTCACAAACACCAAGACAGTTCATAACTTAAACTTACCACTGAGCAGTGATTGTCTGTCAGAAGGCAAAGGTGAATAGCGCAGTGCAGGTAAACCTTTGTGGAGTTTGCAGTGAAGGCAAACATCTCAAATGAGAAACGGCTGACCGTGGAATTGCCATTCTCCACCAGCTCCACTGTATCGTCATTTGGATTGGGACACCTGAGCATTTTACAAAAGAATAGGAAAGATTAGGTTTGTTTGTTTTTAAGTGTCCAAGCGATGATGTCAAGCAAATAATCAATAATTAAATTTAAGTCACTCTTGATGTAACAAATGGTTTTATATTACAACCCCAAATCAGAAAAAGCTGGGACAGTATGGAAAACTGAGTAGTTGTTCATTGCAAACAATATGAACACAAAACATTTAACAAAAACATGTTTTGTCAGGTCAACTTCTATTCATTTGTAAATAAAATACATCTTCTCTTGTCATTTAGACCTGCAACACATTCCAGAAAATTTGAGACAGGAGCAATTTATAAGAGGTGTCAACTTATACTGGTCTCACGGTTCGGTTTGGTTACAATTATCATGCCATCAATTCGGTTCAATTCGATATCTCGGTGCATCACGGTGCATTGACGATGCTTTCCATATATAGTGTTATATTTTAGGGGGGAGGCTATAACATGCTGTCTGTATAAACACACAGACACACAGCAACACACTGTCTCTCATTCAAACACATTCACAAACATAGACAGCATCAAACAAACAAACACACTTAAGCCCTTGCAATAGGGAGAGCTCGCGCTGAGCGGAGCAGAAAAATGAAAAAAAAATAAGTACTTTTCCGACGGTCCCTTACAGAAAGCTCCTCTCAGCGCGAGCTCTGCATGGCTAAAGTAAACGCAGACTGCGAGGGCTTAAACGGAGCAGTGCTCGTAATGTCGAGCGAAAAAAAGAAAGACAGCTGTGAAACATAACCAGCTTTGTCTTTCTGTTGGAAATACACTTTAGATCTTTTTAGGGTAAGCGTTTTTTGAGTTATTGCCGTCTATAACTGAAAGTGTGTCAGGAAAATCGAAAACAAAACCAACTGAACCGCGCTCATTTCTGGCGCCCCAATGGATATACAGCGCCCTTAGCATTTGCCTATGGTGCCTATGCCACGGGCCGGCCCTGAGTTGGCTGAGTGTTGTAAATAACGGCGCTCACCTCCCTCGTGACAGAGCGCATAGGAGATAAATGACGTCACTACATAATAACCGGTTATGGTTATTACTGAACCGATACCGAATTGTCCGCGTCTGCATCGCGGTGCACCGAAGAAACAATTAATTTTGACACCCCTACAATTTATTGTAAGTAATCAGGTGAATTGGTTTAGTGATGATAAGTGACTTGATACAGGTGATTGTAATTATGATCTGTACAAAAGTAGCATCCAAGAAAGGTTTAGTTCTTTAGGAGCAAAGAAGGGCAGAGGATTGCCAGTTTGCCAACAAATACATAAGAAAATTATTGGTATGTTTAAAAACAGTCTTCCTCAAAGAAAGATAGAAGGACTTTTGGATATTTCATCTTCAACAGTGCATAGCATAATTAAAAGATTCAGGGAATATGGAGGAATTTCAGTGTGGCAAGGACAAGGGTGCAAGCCAAAACTCTTGCGATCTCTGATCCCTCAGGCAGCACTGCATCAAGAATCGTCATTTATCTCGAAGCAATATCATCACATGGGCTCAGGACTACTTTGGCAAACCTTTGTCAAGTACCACAATATGTAGTTACATCCACAAATATCTTTTAAAACTGTATTGTGCCAATTGGAAGCCCTATGTTAACAGTGTCCAGAAGCGCCATCGACTTCTCTGGCCTCTGTGACATCTAGGATGGACCATCACACAGTGTAAACGAATACTGTGGTCAGATGAGTCAGTATTTCAGGTATTTTTGGGAGAAATGAACGCCATCTTCATCTTAATGCTGAAAAGTACATAGAGGTTTTGGAGCACAATATGCTGCCTTCTTTTTAAGTGATGCCTGTGCATATTTCATCATGACAATACAAAACAAAAATTTACATTACAAAGTCCTGGCTGCAGAGGAAGAGGATACAAGTACTTGACTGGTCTGCCCGCAGTCCCGACCTGCCTCCAATAGATAATTTTTGGTGCATTTTAAAGTGCAAAGTGCAACAACGAAGACCTCGTACTGTTGCCCACCTTAAGACTTGTTCGCAGCAGGAATGGCACAAAATTACACCTCATCACTTAAAAAAACACCTCATCACTTGGTGTCTTCAGTATATTTTAAGTATTGGAACAAGAATGGCAACATTACAAAGTGGTAAATTCTTTACCGTTGCAATTATTTTTGATTGTTGCAAGAACCAAAATCGGAATGTTTATTTAAAAAAAAAAAAAAAAAAGTAAAAATCATAAGGGTTACATTAAATATTATTTGTTGTATTGTCTGCAGGGGGCGACACTGTGGCTCAGTGGTTAGTACTGTCGCCTCACAGCAAGAAGCTCGCTGGTTTAAGCCCTAGCTGGGTCAGTTGACATTCCTGTGTGGAGTTGTTCCCATGTCCGTGAGGGTTTCCTCCGGGTGCTTCGATTTCCCCCACAGCCCAAAGACATGTGATATAGGTAAGTTAGTTCTTGCATGCCTTACCTTTAGCAAAATTTAATATACATTTTAGAACATTGTTATTTATGTCCTGATATTGTTACCACATTAACTCACCTGTCAACAATGAGGTCCCAGCGGAGAGAATCGTGAGGATCATTCACAGGTGTAGCCCAGCATGTGTCGATCACTGAGGCAAACTGACGGTCGTCAACTCCATCAACGCGAACCTCCACAAAAATGCGTTTGCTCACCTCCTTAGCCACGTTACCAGTGAAGGGGTGGAGGAACTCTGCATCCTGGTATGGAATCATTCGGACCCGATATGTACCTTGACCAGCAGGAAGGGTCTTATGCACTTTGCTGTTGAAGATGTTACACAAGATATGCGTAAGTTTGAAAACCAATTGTTCAAATAATTAGTCAAACTGTAATAAAATGCTGGGTTGAGACAACCTTGATTGATAATCATTCATAATCAGTCTGATTTGGGAATGTGGATGCTGACACCACTTTGTCTGTCCATGTTTATATCATTTATAATATATACAGCTTATGGAGGCTGACCAACATCAGACAAAAGCAGATTGTTGTATGTGTCTGATGAGTTTCAAAATGTAAACAGTTATGATAGTACAGATAAGTGCAAATGAAGATCCACCGACATTCTGATATTTAGATTCAATAAATCAACCCAGTGCAGGATTTTTCCTTTTTTGACTTCGCGATTATTTGCCAAATTGAACCAAATAAGAGTTGTTTAAACCTAGATTTTTTTAACCCTGATTGAAATTTGGCTGAAGTAAATGTGTCCCACCTCTCAAGAGGGTTGATGTCCATGGAGAGTGTTTGTGTTTGCAAATAAACACAGCTGAAAGAAAGCTTCAGGACTTTTGCTCTGCTAACGAGAAGTCCAGTTGTGTTTGGTTCTCCCTTAATAAAGTTCTCATAGATGATGTGCGTGCCATTGGCCTGTAGGGACATGTTAATTGAACATTTGTAACTGAATAGACTTTGGAATAAATTATAAAAACAATTGAAAAGCATGTGTTGTTGAGTACTATCATACATTATGAATCTCTGTATACTGTTTTGCATCTGCACTTCTCTGGATTGCACTCTATCCCATGTGCCCTTAGGTGTAATAGTCACACTTTACAATAAGGTTCATTAGTTAATGTTAATTAATGCATTTGCTAACATGAACAAACAATAAACAATACATTTACAACATTATTTATTCATGTTAGTAAACGTTAGTTAATGAAAATACAGTCGTTCAGTGTCATGTTAAGTCACGGTGCATTAACTAATGTTAACAAGCACAGACTTGGATGATAATAATGCATTAGTAAATGTTTAATTATGATTAATAGATGCTGTACAAGTGTTGTTCATGATTAGTTCATGTTAGTAAATGCATTAACTAATGAACCTTATTGTAAAGTGTTACCGGTGTGACTGTATTGTTTACAATTCTTATTTTTACCTATATTTTTTGATTATATTATGTGTGTAACTGTCTTTATTGATTGTTTTTATTCTACTTCATATTAATATTATCTGATATTCATCTATTGTCTGAGAGTAAAGTAATTTCGATTCTCTCAACCCAGGCTCATTCTGAAATTGTAGTCCCGCGGATGTTTCTGGAGACTGCGGAATACGTCCCGGGAGGTATGTACGGCTGCAGTTTTTGTTTTTGCGAATCCTCGAGAGGCCGCTGTGTGCGCTTTTTCGCATCCCAAATGCATCTCGCGAGTGCAGTTCGCGCCCGCGCTGTTCTCGCATGAACCCACCAGAGACCGCTGTCCGACTGACCGGATGACTGACTGCACGACCGGCCAATCGGCTGACCCGCCCTTATCCTTCCCTAAACCCAACCAATTTTACCGATTGACCCGCCCGCCCGCTCACTTCCCTAAACCCGAGCAACAATTTACAAAAGCTGTCCAAAAAAAGAAAAGCACTGTTTTTTTTTTTACTGAGTTTTTGGATTTCACCATGTTCTCACCCTGTTATGAAACTCGTTCACTTAATTTTTGGGATTCTGTTTTTGTCTTAACTGATTTCTGGAACCGCACTTCCCCGGACTCGAAACCGATCGCCGTGGTCAACTCCTCTCTGCATCTCAAGCCTGCCGACGTACACGCTGAGCTGAGTGGACAAACGGGTTGCAGCCGGAAAGCCCTCCACAAAAAGGTAAGCGATCAGCCGGCCGGCAAGCGCAAAAGGGAACAGCGTCACACTGCCCCGTAGCGTTCGCTTGAAAAAAATAAATGCAGCCGTACGTACCTACCGGGACGTATTCCGCTGTCTCCAGAAACGTCCGCGGGACTACGTTTTCAGAATGAGCTTGGGTTGGATTCTTTGTATGTCCGGTAGACAGGGTGCGAATTACAGGGAGATTTGGGTGTTAATAGTATTGTGTGTTGGTGTGTTAATAGTAAGAAATAGCTTTCTCTGATCTATAACCTAAATATTAATAATTAAATTGGATAATATAAATATACATTGATTCCCCCTATAACGGTGTAAACCATTGTGAAGGCATGATCGCACCAAACAATTCAAGGAAAAATATCATTCAACTGTCTGAAACTGGCAGTTCTAGAGCACCGACATTTTAAGTTTTCATAAAACACGTTTCTGGTAAAATAAGAGTTTATATCTGCATGTAGCCTAAAAAAAAGAAACAGTAGACACCAAATTTGTATAGTTTGACCTTCAGTAACCTCTAAAAGAGTCAGAAAATATTCCTCAAAACACTGAAAAGGTAAACATTTTATTAATAAATTAGATGAAAATTATTAATAATTTGCCCACTGTCTGTAAATGAGGTTGAATTGACAGTAAAGCTGACTTTGACTTACTGTTAGACTTGTGCCACACACGTGTTCATTGTTGTCAAAGTAAAACTCCACTTGGCCATCTCGGACTGTTCCTCTGCAGCTGGGGTCATTGAGGTGTAAGATGTCAGAAGGAAAGCCAGCATCAAAAAGCTGACAGCGAGACAGAGATATAGAGCCATGGCTGTTTTCACAGGTTTCAGTGAAGTCTGAGAGAGAACACATCCAAGAGAATGTCAGCGATGACCAGAAAACAAATTATAATCGAGAATGAAAATATATATTTCTATTTGAGATGTTATTGTGGAATGATTCTGACCAAAGGAGTCTGCTGCTGAAGGCTGAGATCTGTGATTTGTGTTCTTCTTGCAGGAACAGCCATAAACACCATGTTTCTTTTCACAATGTTCATTCTCAGTGCAGTTGAACTCAGAACAGTGATCTTCTTTAGCAAAAGAAAGAACCACATGAAGAATGACACATTTACAGAAAGTCTCCAAGCTGGACTGCAAAACCTATATTAAAAAGTAGTTTAACTTGGCTTTCACATGTGAAATCAATACATTTGTGTCCGTATAAAAAATACCTAAATAATGTTGAGGAAAAGGGTTTACAAGGTTTATCACAAAAGCTAAAGAGAAGTGAAAATTGTTACCATTAAACTGACAACAGCGTGATCTATGATCTGTTCTGAAGGCCCATCTGCCAGGCACATTGACATTGCTGCTGTAGGTTAAGTTTGTGATGTCACTCTGTAGCAAACTTGTAATTGAGAAGTAGCATCTAGAACTGTTGGTGTCATAACCCGCCTGTATGTGATTAAAATAAAAAAGATAAAAATTATGTTGGTGTTTTTGTAAAGTTAGTCAGTTGGTGCTGATTCAACTTCTGTTGTTCAAACCTGTACAAATCGATGAGTTGGAGCAACTTTTCCATAATTCATCAAAATAAAGGATAAATGGCCATCAGAAATGAAAACCACTTGAAAAGATGTTTCCTGAAAAGACAAATGTAAAAATCACATGCTGGTCAACACTAAATTTTAAATGCCTCATTTAAAAAGCTTTGGGATAACATATATTTTGCAACATAGGCTCATTCTGAAAACGTAGCCCTATGTAAGTGTAACGGTGGACAGCTAGTAGGTGCAACTGACTAGTAGCAACCAACTCCCATGCGGAAGGTCATTGGTTTGATCCCAGCCAGGTTGGGTGGTGTAGAACCGGCGGGGTTACATTGGTGCTGTGACCTGGTTGGGAGTGAGGTTTAGGGGGGTGAGTGTAACGGAGGCCAGCTAGTAAGTGCTGTGCAGGTAAACCTCACTCTTCTGACCTCTAAAGGTGGTCTAGAGACGAATGCTAGAGGCAATGGTCTTTAGCCTCCTTGGTAGGTTCGATACCAGCTTGGAGCGGGTTGGGTGGTGTAGGACCGGCAGGGTTAAATAAGTTTCTGGAGATAGCGAATTATGTAGCCAGAGCTACGCATGGCTGGACATGACTTTTTTCTGGATTGCTTTAGTAAATTGCTGGTTGGGTTTAGGAAAGTGGGTGGGCCGGTCAATCAATACAATTGGTTGGGTTTAGGAAAGGAGGAGGGTGGGTAAGCCATTCAGTCACTCAAACAGTCAGTTGACAGCGGCTTCTGGTGAGTTTATGCGAAAAACATAGCTCCTGGGACGTATTTGGCGGTCTACAGAAATGTATATGGAGGTACGTTTTCAGAAAGAGCCTGGTTTAATATTTTGATTTGGTAAACATGAAGATATTATAGAGTCAGATTAGATTTCTTACGGTTCTTGAAATTGGATAATATGGAACTCTGTCCCATGTTACAACAAAGACCCAAGTAGCCGAGAAGCGCAGGTCAGGGAAGTATTGGTTAATGTCTTGTGTGGCATTTGAAATGACACTGCCGGAGGTGTACTGCTGATATGAAATGACACCAGTGAAGCGGTTATCAATATCTGCCCACAATGGAGCAATGATGTCTTGTCCACCATAACCTGGGAATTGGTATGGATAGTAGCTGTACCATGGCCAGTCAAAAGTCAAGAATCCATTGTTGCTGATCTGGAAAGAATTGTACAATATTTTAACTCTAAATCTAACAGTATTCAAGGGAAAGCAGAAAATCTTTTACAAATCTTTTTTTTAGTACTTAACCACATTCTAATCACCTTTTATTTAATCACCTTTTATTAGTTATTTCATTGTAATATGGTTTACTGTTTTAGTTCATTGGACAATGTTGACTATCAACTCTTATTTTAAGCTGTGTGATTAAATTCTGGACTGTGTACACGTACACCAAACAAGCACAATAACTGTGTAGCACTACAAGCATATATTGATTATTCAAAAGTTAAATAATTTGAAACCTAGCATGATACAATGGTAATACAAATAAAATCACTTCATGAATTTAAGGAATGACTAACATATACTTGGTTGTATATCTGTCCAAAAAATATAAATGGTCGTCGAAAGTAGATGACTGATGAAATGCCATCATCAGAACGATTAGTTTCTGTGTCTCCAAATCCAAATGGATAAAATGGACCTGCATCAGTGTTATAGACAAAAACATAATTTTGAGAGGGTAATAAAGTTTACATTATATACATTTGAAGTCAGAATTATTATTTTCTTTTTTAAATGATTAACGTCCCATTCACACGGGGCATCAGCATCTACGCTTACCATTCACTTTAAATGGGTGACGTCAGCCGTTGCCAAACTGCATTGTGGATCCATTGCCGCCGTTTCAGAGGCATTGCTCGCTGCAGAAGTTGGGACTAGTTCAACTTCACAAGCGCTGATGGAAGCATCAGCCAATCAGATTGCTTTATGCAAATACACTAGCTAGACAGTGGCCTATTGCTGACTGAATTTCATTGGCTGATGCTGCTATGACGATCTTGTCAGCCCCAACTTCAGACACACCTTCAGTCAAGCGTTGATGCTGAAGCCCCGTGTAAATGGGGTGTAACAGAGAATATATATATTCTGGAGAAATTCTTATTTGTTTTATTTCGGCTAGAATAAAAGCAGTTTTTATTTTTTTAAATCCATTTAAGGTCAAAATTATTAGCCCCATAGCTATATATTTATTTTCCGATAGTCTACAGAAAAAAACATCATTATACAATATCTTGCCTAGTTACCCTAACCTGCCTAGTGAACATAATTAAGCCTTTAAATGTCACTATAAGCTGTATAGAAGTGCCTTGAAAAATCTCTAGAAAAAATATTATTTACTGTCATCATGGCAAAGATAAAATAAATCATTTATTAGAAATGAGTTATTAAAACTATTATGATTGTAAATGTGTTGAATAAATCTTCTCGCTGTTAAACAAAAATTGGGAAAGAAATAAAATAAAAATTCTGAATTCAACTGTACGTCAGATTTAGCATTATAATACAGTGTTCTGTTACCATGTAATGCCACGTTTACATCATTTTTGTAAATTGCAATAACATACCTGAGGAAATATTTGTTGTTGTTGTTGTATTTATGGTGCTGACATCTGTAAAGGAAACAAATACCAGGAAATAAAATTATATATACACATAGACCTATTTTAAAAGCACACCAGAAATGTATTTACTACTTTTATTACTTCTGCTACTACTAATAATACTTTTACTGCCCCTGCTACAGCTACTAAAATATTTGCATGATTTATTATTATTATTATTATATCCAAAAATGACAGTAAACAAGTAAAAAACTCATACTGTACTCTACCTGCACAATAAGCAGAGCATAATTGTGGCCTGACAAACTCATATACATAATAGTTTC
Organism: Danio rerio; assembly: GCF_052040795.2. Lineage (NCBI taxonomy): Eukaryota > Metazoa > Chordata > Actinopteri > Cypriniformes > Danionidae > Danio > Danio rerio. The sequence continues at coordinate 41,530,843 of NC_141032.1, read as the reverse complement.
CCGGACAAGCTTTGACCTGAATGGGATGAGATTTGAAGCTACAGCAGCCACTCCATGAGGAACCACAGACTTCTCGGGTAACCACTCCATCTTCTAGTTGTGGATGGGAGCCATTGAGCCAAAGTGGGTAATTAGTGCCACACATACCAGCACTAACACATGACTCTGGCATCTGGACGCTCTGACCATTGTAGAACAGCCTGTACCAGCCATTCCAGGACCAGGCATTATAATCACACATTACATTGTAATAATATTTATCATAGTATGGGTGGTCAGTGGCTCTCCATGGCTCATCCAGACTGTTGTAGTTGTAGCAAGGGTCAACACTTGGAGTGGTAAATGGATCTGTTTTAGGAACAGTAAAAATATTTTCTTTGAATTCACACAAACATGATTTCTGCAGTTAATGCAATCTTTAGCGGATATGTAAATGCAGTGTTTACATCAACACTCATAATATTCATGTAATAAAAAGTGTAAGAGAATGACTCTTACCTGCACAATATGCTGGAGCTGGAATTGATATTTTTGGTTTTTTAAATTCATAGACATAGTAATTCCCAGGACAAGCTTTGACTTGGATTGGGTTGGATTGATAGGAACTGCACTGGTCATTAACAGAGCCGTAGACTTCCCGAGTAACAACTCCGTCTTCTAACTGAGGATGAGGTCCACCAAGCCACAGAGAACTAAATCCTCCACATGACATATAAATGAAACACCACTCAGGCATCTGAGCGCTAATTCCATTAATGTAGAGTCGATACCAGCCATGCCATTCAACACGAGTGTCATCAAAATAATATTGAGCTCTGTAGTTTAGTGTGCTTCTCCAGTGGTTGTCAAGAATGTTGTAATCATTACATGGGTCATAATCTCTGTTGAAAGTGGCTGAAAAAACATTAAAATATTAAATAAAATATTATTTTTATATACAGTTAAAGTCGAAATTAAAGGCCCCCCTTTAATTTTTTTTCTTTTTCTAATATTTTCTAAATTATGTTTACCAGAGCAAGGACATTTTCAAAGTATGTCTGTGATATTCTTTTCTTCTGAATAAAGTCTTATTTGTTTTAGTTCTGGTAGAATAAAAGCAGTTTTAATTTTTTTAAAAAACATTTTAAGGTCAATATTATTATCCCCATTAAGTTATATATTTTTTTCGATAGTCTACAGAACAAACCATTGTTATACAATAACTTGCCTACTTACCCTAACCTGCCTAGTTAACCTAATTAACCTAGGTAAGCCTTTAAATGTCACTTTAAGCTGTATAGACGTTTCAAAATATTATTTACTTTCATCATGGCAAAGATAAAACAAATCAGTTATTAGAAATGAATTATTAAAACTAATATGTTTAGAAATGTGTTGAAAAAATCTGCTCTCTATTAAACAGAAGTTGTGAAAAAAATAAACAAGGGGGCTTTAACTGGCTTAAACGGGCTTTTAACTTTAACTTTAAACAGGGGGACTTTAACTGTATGTAATAATGGTGGACATATTCTAAAATACTGACGTAATGGACAAAAAACAATAAAGTTTATAACCTGCAATAAATAAAAAGGAATAAGTCGTTTGGCTTTTGGTCAGGTGACATTCATGCAAACAATCAGAAGTCCACCTAGGTTCTCTAACTGGCTGTACACATATTGCGTCTAAAATTGGTGAAAAACTAAAGTTGTGTTGCTTACTTCACCCATTTCAACACTTTTCTGAAATCATGCTCCTATGGTGAAAATGTAGATGTTTTGCTGTGCATCTTCATTCGATATAACAAAATTGACCGCACAAAAGACGTGATACGTGAACGACCACTATGCTCATAACTAATTAATTAATATTATTAAAAATCCCCAAACATGGTTACTTATTTACACACTACCTATCTAACATTTAATGTATTTAATGTTACTATAAAACCTACACATGCTGGACCCAATAACCAAAGCCGGGCTTGTAGAGGAAAAGGCTTCTGTTACAGTACTAATATCTGAAAAGTAAAAATGAAAAGATTAGAGAAATAACATAGACATTTTTCATTTAATGATAATAATAATAATAATAATAATAATAATAATAATAATCAAAGAATAATAGTACCTGTGCAGTACGCTGAATTTGAGTATGTTAGAGGCTTCACAAATTCATAGACATAGTAATCGCCTGGGCAAGCTTTGACCCTGATGGCTGTTAATCTGAAAGCACAACAGCCAAACATTTCGCCTCCACAGACCTCTCTGATCACCACTCCATCATCAATCTGAGGGTGAGGCCCCTTGAGTGACAGACCACTAAATGCATTACAGACGTATCTACCAATACAGCTCTCTGACATTTGGATGTTCATCCCGTTGTAGAAAAGTCGGTACCAGCCGTTCCAGGAGAAAAATTCATCACTAACAGAAAATCCACTTTCATTTGTGGCTCTCCAGGGACGATCCAGAGATTCATAGTTGTAACAAGGATCATTATTGATACTGTTAAAAGCAACTGTTGAGAAAAAAAAGTAATTATTGAAATCACTGCTTAAATGCTGTATTGAAATGTACCTTTTTTATGAGACCATCTTAATACATTTCTCAATTTCAAACTCTATACATGAAACTTCACCTGTACAGTACGCAGGTCTGATCATTGAGGCATTGGGTCTGACTAGTTCATAGACATAATAATCTCCAGGACAGGCTTTAACTTGGATGGAGGAAGATTTGTAGTAGCCACACTGCTTGGAGAGGTCGAAGCTCCACGTATACCACCACCACCACCAAACCCATGACGAGCTTGACCATGTACCCAATACTTCACGGGTCACCACCCCATCCTCAAGTCGTGGATGAGAACCATTGAGAAACAGAGCAATGTCACCACCACATCCTGATTGTGTCACGCACCACTCCGAGAGTTGAGCATTTTTTCCATTCAAATACAGCCGATACCAGCCCTTCCAATCAACAAGAGTGTCATCATGGCCATAGAATGAGTAATAGTTATAGTAATCCTGGCGCAAGTCTCTCCAATTTTCATCAATAACACTGTATCCAAAGCATGGGTCAGAGCTGGAAGTAGTGACTTCTAAGATAGTTGAGAGAAAATTGAGGCGTTTGTACTGCAGTTTACATATAATTCAAGCTGTTTCACTTTTAATTATTTTATAGGCTTTTGTAAATTAAGTAAAAAAGAAATTATATCTGCTGTAAATATTAAAATGACTTATTTTAACTATTAACTGGCACATACTGTAAAAAAAGAGTCAGTGACTAAATCAGCGTAATGGATTGAACACGCACAAAACTGGTGAAAACAATCTCATATTTTCTAAAAGTAGGACATTAGCATAAAATTAGGCCTCTTTTATTTTTCCTTGTCATCGTTTCAGTAATCTCGTCACCTTAGAATTATAAGGTTCTGTCTGACATTTTTGTCAAAAGTGATTTATTCACATATTCTTTTTAAAAGGCACCTTATTTACATTATGTGATTTTTTTTATAAGTTGTTAACATTTTAAGACTTTTTATTTAAAAAAAAAAAAAAAAGATGGTTTATCTACAAAGTCGAACCCTAGCTTGGCTCTATGAGGTTTTTTCTGTTAGCCAATCAGCATTTTGAATGCACACACAAAGACCAATCAGGATCCTTTGACACCGGACTGCTCCATTGACAGCGGGAAACAACAGAAAGACAAAATCACACAAAATTAGAGTTGACTAAATAATGCCACACCACACAAAAGTTGTGTGTAAATGTAATGATTTAGAAGCATTTTTGACATTAAGATGAAATGTTACATTTTACATTGTTGAAAAAGATATATATATATATATATATATATATATATATATATATATATATATATATATATATATATATATATATATATTAAATGTGAAATATATTTTTATTTGTGTATATATAGTCAGTGAAACACTTTTCAGTGTTTATTGAACTCATTTGGTCATTGTGTTTTCTTTTGAAGTCTTTACATTTAATATTAAGCCTTAATTTAATTCATGGGGCAATAATAATCAATAATTCACATAAAGCATAACATTTTAAAAATATAAAATAAAATATATTAATTACATACAATTAACATCTGCACTGGACAAAATATTTAGCACAGCTTAAATTGAACAAGAAAAAAATATTCATCCTAAAACATTAAATAAATGTTATAGACAGCAAAAATTTTACTTGATCAAGCATCAACATATTGTTACAACACCAAATTATATATATTTTGATTGTATTTCTTGAAAAGTAATGCTTCAATGAATGATCTGCTAGATAAAACCTTATAATTCCACGAGAAAAAAAAAAAACTTTTCAGAATTAGAAGGTACTATCTGCATTTACCATATATATATATATTTATATATATATATATATATATTTTCTCCAATTTACAAATGTAAGAGAACTTTGATAATTTACATGTAGAGTACCTTTAGGGTTTCTGTCATGATAATGTATGAACGAGAACTGTTACACACATACTGTTTGCTACATGGAATTCAAAATCTTTGAAGCTCAATATCTCAAAATCATTTAGAAAACAGTTAGAACCTTATATACCCAAGGTGAAGATCTGTTATTTGTTATTCAAGGTTTACTTGTATTAATATGTGTGAATGAAAGGCTGCATTTCAATTAACCATGAAATTCAGATGCAATCAGACTGTTTTAACTGTTTGCAATCAGACAGTTGATGCTATTTAATGTATTATAAAGATGTGTCTAGGTTATAGATCTGTGCTACATCATATTGGTTCAGTTTTTGCTAATTATTTGTGACATGATAAATACAAGCTAACTGATAAAAAAAATAACTATTCAATATTTAAAGGGTAAACGTTATAGTAATATGCTTTACCTGCACAGTAGGTCCCAAAACAAAAGCTTGGTGAAACAAACTCATAGACGTAGTAACTTCCAGGGCAGGCTTTCACTTGAATGGGATTGGAATGAAAATAGCAGCAGTCATTGTTCCAGTGACCACAGATATTTCGGGTTACCACTCCATCCTCGACTTGTGGATGTTCTCCATTTAGCCACAGTGGGGCATCAGTACTACACCTAGACGTATTAACGCATGTGTCTGGCATCTGAGCGCTCTGACCACCAATGTAGAGGCGATACCAGCCGTTCCAGTTGACAGACATATCACATCGTTTGGAGGAGAACTGTGTATTGTTAACTGATCTCCAATAATTATCGAGCACAGTGTAGTTATAGCAGGGGTCAAAATGATCAGCCTCTGTTGTGGAAAAGTAAAATAAAAAATAAGATTGAAATCATTATTTTGAATCAGCATTTACATGTTATTCTTAATCTTGACCCGACAACACCTGAGATTGACTTCACCAGGTAACAATTTGTAAATGAGTAGCTTGTACAGATGTGGCAACTGAGTGATCTAAAGTGGTGTTGTACATTACTGCAGTAAAGGCACAGCATTACAAGGTCTAACAAAGGAAATACAAGGCAAACAGCGGGGGGCAGTCATGTAACAGTGAACATACTAAACTGATATACTGTAGCAGCCATGTGAGCGGAGCTGAGCGGTGTGATGAAGAATTCTGCTCCATGGTCTTGCGCTTGCTCACAGGCTATCCAATACTGCTCAGATCCCTAGCGACATAAAATTTCTCTTGTAGTCGAACTCAAAATTTTTTCACTAAAAAAAATCTTAAATAATACTGTCTAAAACTAAAGTACTTCGATAAAATAAGATTCTCTTTCAAAGCGGTATTCTTTGCGATTTTTTTCTTTGAGTACACTTTTTTAAATAATACTTTAATAGGCCTAAGTGATCAACTGTGTATTTTATAGCCTATTGATTTAGGCAGCTGTGTGTGTTATCTTATACTAGTTTAACTGACTGTTAGCCTATTTTAAGCTATGGAGCTCTGAACATAATTTGCATTATACTTTCATGACCACGTCTTATTAATGCATATCCTTGTTTTAATTAAAGTTATACCTTAATAATTAATTATTAAATGGAATAATTAGTTCCTGGAATAGTCCTACTAAATCTATGAAACTAAAGTATTAACTTAGAAATTAATTCATGGCATTCAAACCTGCGTAAACCAAAGGAACAGACACAGGTACGAAATTCAAATCGAATAGATTCTAAAAAATGTTTTTAATTGAAGTCATAACATGTAGGCTAGCTTATAAGCAAATAGTACAAATAAGCAAATATACAAATAGTTGTCTTTAATTAAAGACAACTATTTGTATACGTGCCTGAAAGTTTGTCTGCATGTCATCAGGGCTCTGTCGACTGTTGCTAGGGCCAGACAGAATCTGCAAACATTTTTAGCTACTTCTGCGCAGAATTTTGTTAAAAATCTGCGGATTTATGCGGAATGATTTTGGGAGTATTGTAACTAAAACCTTAATATATGAAATAAATAATACCTTTTTAACTTTTATTTAATGTTTACAATGCAAATCCAATTGCATCCACTTTACTTGGTAAACAAAGCAAGTCTCTCTTATAATAAATCTACTAAAAGACAGAAAATAGTACTTTACAAACTGTATTGTGATTAAATCATGAATATTTTTATATTAGTCAATAATATTACTGAAGTTAAATAAAACTGAAGAACTATAAATTAGCACACATTTACACAAGTAAATAAACTGAATTTATGATGGGCTAAAAATCTGCAGAAATCTGTGGAATTCTGCGCGAGAAGATTCAGGGCCCTATATACTATATACATCTATACATATATACCTATATACATCTGGCGCACTGTGGCACAAGGCGGACGCAATTGTTGTTTGCTAGTTTTAGCTTGGACTAAGAGTTGTTTTGACGTTTTCCGCCAAGCTGTTTAAATAGCAAATGGAAGGCGTTTTAAAGAGGAAAGCGTTCTGAGGCGTTGCTATTTTGAGAAACTATAATAGATTTTTCAATAGACCAAAACAAAGCCGGACTAAAGTCCAGCACAGAGTGCGTTAGTTGTGTGCCTTGCCTACACAATGCTTAAAGAGCCCATATTATGGGTTTTTGAAAATTCCCCTCCATGTAGTGTGTAACACAGCTCTAAGTGAAGTGAAGTATCCAGCTAAGGCTTAAATCTGTAAGAATACAGTGTTTAAAACTGTTGATTCATCTATAAAAGAGTCGAATCATAGTGCTTCAAACGAGTCGCCTTGATACCGACTCATTAGGTGTTTCGCCATGACGTACGAACGAAACAAAGTTTTTCACGTGCACGCGCAAACCCGGGAGATTTCAAACCTGAGGCCCCGCCCTCTGACGCAGTAACCCAGACACACACACACACACACCCACAAACACACGCACACCCACAAACACACGCACACAAACATGCCGGTCGATTGAAGTCACACTGCAGATGGATATATTGAGTCTCTACCCAAAGATGAAACATCAGCATTATAACCAAGCAGTTGGAAACTTCTGGAAGCTACATGCTACAAAGAATACTTCATCTGAGTTTGTTAAAGGAAGGATCAGTAAAGAGTAACTGATGGACGTCAGGATGGGTTTCTTCCTACATTTCTCAAGTGTAAGTACGTGCGGTTAAAGTTGTTGCCTCGTTTACTCTAGCTTGCAAATGTATTTAGTTGTGATTTGTTACTTGTAACCGCGTGTACTGTATCAGGTTAACTGGATATATTATCTTATCGCGTGCAAAGTCACGTTAAAAACGCGACGCGTGCTGTTTGTTTATGGAGCTCCGTGCTAGAGTTCTGCTCCCGCGATTTATTCGGAAATGTATTCCCGCGCCGCAGAAATCTGGCGCGGGGAGAGAGAGAGAGAGAGAGAGAGAGAGAGCGAGAGAGAGAGCGAACGAACGAACGAGCTCTGTGTACTTTGTGCTGTGTGTGTACAGACAGCTTGGCTGTCTGGACTGTATACTGGGTGATATTTGGTTGTGTTCTCCGCTCTAGCGGGACCGGGCGCGGCGGGCAGAAAACGGAGCGGGTTCTCAGGCTAAAACCTGGCGGGTGCGGGCTGAAGCGGGAGCGTTGTCATCCGGAGGTGTGTGTGTGTTTTTGTGTGTGTGTGGTATGGCGAGTACACGACTGTCTCCTTCGTTCGGTTATCCGTGGCACTATCCACTCGCCATAGTGTGGCAGCTAAAGTCCACGCCTACACTATCGAGCGTGTATGAACTGTGATTACTTTTTAAATTGCTGATTAGCTATTGGCCATTTCCCTCTCTGACTGAAGGCAGTCGACCAATCGCGACAGACTGTCATCGGTCCAATCAGCGCAGATTAGCTCCGCGCTAAGGAGGGGTTTGGGAACAAATGAATCACTGGACGATTCATACAGGAGTCGCTGGGATAATTAGATAAAAATAAATGCAGATTATAAGACCATGAAAGTGTTTTTTGACCTTGCATGCATATTAGACTGTTGTTGGAGACCCTTACAACCAAGATATGACCTTATTTCATGTATAATATGGGCTCTTTAATACACACAAGTAATAGAGCAATACGCAAATATCTTTACATATGAAAAAGAATTAAAATATTAAGGATATATATATACAGAATATAATAAGTATTATTAAAGGGTTAAATATTACAAAACATATTATTTTCTAGCCTACATACATTTAAAAACCACTGCCTTCATGCCTTTTTCATCTCGGGAGGCTTTTTCAGAAAGTTAAAGTAGATAATGGAGGCTTATCTATCATTCTTACGCTGTAGATGCTCTGTTTAACTGTTTTCTTGCTAGCGAAATGCAAAGTTTTTCCACTTACACTTAATTTAAGTGTAATTATGGCCCGACGCAACTGGCTCTTAAAGGGAATGGGAGATGAGACTCTTATTGGTTTATTCACAAAACACACCTATAACTCATTAAGAAAATAAACTCAACCCTTTTAGACCATGCTCCACGGCGCAAAGCGGATTTTTCCGTCCTTATATTGGCAAAAGTGGATTCTGTCATGCCCTGAAAGCGTTTGCGCCCTCCACTTTGCACTTTGCGCATGGACCATCAAAATAGAGCCCTCAGTGTGGGCCTACCTGTAGCCTAACAACAGACATGCGAAGGGAATGCACCATTTAAAAAGCATATACAACCAACAAACCAACGTTTTTTTTTCCATTTGTAAAATGAAAGTTATTAATAATAGTTCTTATAAAAAATCCATTCTTAAAATAGCCTACAAACAAATCCAATGATTTACTTAAATTGTGCATTTGGAGATCTCCTTACACAAAACATTAAATATAGTGTAGTTTCCTGTTGATCTTCTAACCTGAGAGCAAACTTGTACTTTTTTTTAAATAATAAATTATTAAAATAACACAAAACTGCCTCATGCAAATCATGTGGAAATTATTGAAGACGTAAATGAAAAGTACACAATGCTACCTGAGGTCGCAATGGGAGATTCTTGGGTTGATATTGTCACTGCTGTTGTAGATGCTAATATGTTGCTAATTTCTGTAACATCTACAACACAATAAAAAATAAATTAATTAGTGAAACATCATTAATCAATGGCAATTATTTTCAAACACACCCTAAAACTGAAAAAAGGCAATCTACCTGCACAATAAGATGAACAGAATGTTGGCTTGGTAAACTCATACACGAAATAGTTTCCAGGACAGGCTTTGACTTGTATGGGATGAGAAGTGTAACGACAGCATTCAGTCCACAGTGGACTGCAGACTTGTCGGGTGACCACTCCATCTTCCAGACTTGGGTGGGAGCCATTGAGCCAAAGTGGCTGATAACTGCCACACATGCCATTGCTAACACATGAATCTTGCATCTGGACACTCTGACCATTGTAGAACAGCCTGTACCAGCCATTCCAGTTAACACTATAATCACACACGCTACCGAAGTAAGAATTGTTGTTGGCTCTCCAGGGCTCTTCCAGATTGGTATAGTTGGAGCAGGGGTCAGTATTTGGGGTGTTAAGTGAAACTAAAGTGAAAATATAAAGAATATATGTGTGTCAGTGCCCAGCATAAATAACTACACATGTAGATCTCACATTTAAACTAATATGTTCTATGATATCTTATAAAGTGATTTGTGCAAATCCTTTTTATTGGCTTTATATTACATTTAAAAAATTTTCAGTGTGTTATGGGACAATTAAAAAAGTGTAATGAACAGGTATTTAGAATAAAATAAAATAAAATAAAATAAAAAATAAAAAATAAAAAATAAAAATAAATAAATAAATAAATAAATAAATAAATAAATAAATAAATAAATAAATAAATAAATAAATAAATAAATAAATAAAGGTTTAAATATAATTGGACCTGCAAATATACTGTACATGATCAAACTGCAAAAATGTAATTTTCAAAAGAGGAGTATGAACTTATGCTGGCCATGTTATATTACATTAAATATATTTACAATACTTAATAAAAACATTTAAAATTGACAAGTCTATAAATTAATTTGTTAAACGAATTGACAGTTGATGTACATTATATAAGGCATGAAGGAGAATGTACCTGCACAATATACAGGAGCTGGGATCGTTAACTTTGGCCTAATAAGTTTATAGACGTAGTAATTGCCAGGACAGGCTTTGACTTGGATTGGGTCTAATCTGTAGTTTTTGCACTGGTGATAAGTGGAGCCGTAAACTTTTCGAGTAACAACTCCATCTTCAAGTTGTGGATGAGGGTCACCAAGCCAAAGCGAAACGTAGCCTCCACATGACATTTGAGAGAAACACCATTCAGGAATCTCAGCACTTGACCCATTGATAAAGAGTCGATACCAGCCATCCCAGTGAACACGAGAGTCATCGTATGCATGTTCATCCGCCAACCAGTTGTTGTGTGTGCTTCTCCAGTGATTGTCAAGACTGTTGTAGTTATAGCACGGGTCATAATCTGCATTGACTGTAGGTAGTGAAAAGAGAAGAAGATAAAATTAAACAAAAAATAAACAGTGCTACTTTGTTTTACATATACGTTAACCACACAACAAGGCCAACTTAGTATGAGACAGACTTGAAATCCTCATAAAGATTCAAGTCCACCAATGTTACTTTATTAACTGTAATCAAGTGTTTGTTTGTCCGAAAACTAAAGCAGCAGCAGAAGTGTGCACTGTACTTTAATTCTGTGGTTGGTCACCTGTCAATCAAACTCACTAAGGGGTGCGTTTCCCAAACAATGACATAACTAGTGGCTGAACTCTCTTTGTACAATGGATTGGTTGGAAAATTTTCCCAAAACCCACAGCTTCTCTGTCGCAGAGTCATCGTTTGAAAAACGTTAGTTATAATGTAAAACGCCCATAATGAGGCTCTAAAAAGGGTGGAGTAACTACTTCTTTAGAGAAGAACCCCATCATTTTTTATGCAAATAATCCGGATGAGACGTTAAACCGAGGTCCTGACTCTCTGTGGTCATTAAAAATCCCATGGCACTTCTCGTGAAAGAGCAGGGGTGTAACCCCGGTGTCCTGGCCAAAGTCCCATACGATCATGGCCTCCCAATCATCCCCTTCCACTGAATTGGCTCGATCACTCGCTCTCTACTCCACCAATAGCTGGTGTGTGGTGAGCGCACTGGCGCCGTTGTCCTGTGGCAGCCGTCGCATCATCCAAGTGGATGCTGCACACTGGTGGTGGTGTGGAGAGACCCCCCTCATGATTGTAAAGCGCTTTGGGTGTATGGCCATACACAATAAATGCGCTATATAAATACACATTACATTACATAATATTATTTTACATGCACTCACATTTTAAATAAAATCCAGTATTAGTTCTGCTAAGAACATGCACTCGCTTTCCATATTAATTGAAATATATATATATATATATATATATATATATATATATATATATATATATATATATATATATAAATGGCACAGAAAGAGCCTGTGTTTTCTTTAAAAATATTGAGAGCATTACATATTCTATTGTAAAACATAAAATCACTTACAAAAGCTAACACGTATTATAGTATCATGTATAAATCATATAAATAAATGAATAAACAATGAAAAATGATAAAATGATATTTATGAAGAAATAAAATGTAATATTTATTATTTATTAGGAAATGAAAAAATCTTACATTAATACTGATATAAATAATATTAATGATGATTATTATCACTATTATTATTATTATTATTATTATTATTATTATTAAAGTAGGATATTGTTTTTTTATTTTTTTTTTAAATCTACTTTGAAAATTTGACATGCAAACCACTGCATAAATGTTCTAACCAGCAGGCCCATGTTATAAACAGTATATACTGTATATATATATGTATATTAATAAATAACCTACAATAAATTAAAAGCAGTATCGTATGCTATGTTTTTATTTTTTATTTTCTACAAGCTTTGAAGACGTAACAAACTCCGCTTTTAAATAAAAGGTCACCTAAAACTTTTGTCACAAGGCTGTGTAAAGAATGACATAAATGTTTTCAAAGTGCACTGCGAAGGGAACGCAATTGTAAACATGAAGATCACTTAAACTGAACTATTAAAATGTTTTGAAAGCAAATTACACCTAAGAGCAGGGATCACCAAACTTGTTCCTGGTGGGCCGGTGTCCTGCCAACCCTAATCAAACACACCTAAACAAGCTAATCAAGGTCTTACTAGGTATAGTTGAAACATCCAGGAAGGTGTGTTGAGGCAAGTTGGAGCTAAACCCTGCAGGGACACTGGCCCTCCAGGACCGAGATTGGTGACCCCTGCCTAAGTGAGATGACTTTAAAGCTTTTTTTTATAATTCCAAGTTTAAATGTTAGAATGTTCTAAATGAATAGGGCATATAGGGAGAATAGGTGGGAATAGAACACAGCCAGGAACTATGTTTCTAACTACAGCCTCAGAGGTGTAGTTGCATGTGCACATGTTTGCGACACCGTCTGCGTATGTTTGTTGGAATATTGGATTTGGGAAACGGCAAATCAATGAATGTTTGTAACAGTGGAACTTGCAACCTTAGTTGGCTAACGATGATTTTTCGAAAACGCACCCCAGGTCTATCGCTAGTTTAGTTTGGACTGAAATTAATTATTAAATTATCATTCAAATGTAGAAGTACATGTGATTTAATTTCTTTATTACTTCTACATGCCCCATTGAAGGGTCCACACTCCAAACAAAATGCCAATGTGAAATTCCAGGACTTTTCCATGAATTACCAAGACCTACAATGAATTGAAAAACAGTCCATCCAGAACTGATTATGAGATCCATCTCCTTAGTCGTGTGACTTGCTTTTTAGTCACATCATGGCGCATTACTGCAACGTGCATTCAGCCAAAGTTCATTTGTACTGTACTAGGCTGTTTGGTAAATCTTTTGCTAAAATTTAAAAATGTAACAGGATTTTCTAGTGGTGTTGTTGAAGATATTTTAACATTTTTTTATTATTGTTTTGATACTTTATAGTCATTCATCTCTAAATTTTTTTGAAAAGTTAGACCAAGATAATTATATTTTTCCTGCATGTAAAATCCAAGGCCTGGTTGAGCTCTGATCAAAAAAATAAATAAATAAAATAAAAATAAAAACGGCCAAAAACAATGTGAAGTACAAAATAAATATTATAAAATGTAAAACATTTATAATAAAATGCATAAAAATACAGTTTAATAAATGGAAAGTACTATTTAAAATGACAAACAAAAAAATAAATATTCAGACTTTCATAACCCTTCAATGTCTGGAACCCTGGATTAATTATGGTCTTTTAGGCGACAGTTTATTTACTCTTTTTTTAGATATTTAGAAACATACTCAAGGTAATGCTTGATCCAGTGATGGCAGCTGGACTTGTAGTGGGAAGCTGAGATAGGGTGCTGACATCTGAAAATAAGAAAGTGTAACAAATTACAGCATGGACCTTTTTTTATCAGACATTTGTGTGATAGAACTGCTTTTTTAAAGAATGTAAGTAAAATGTATCACCTATACAATATCCTGAACAAGGGAATGATGGATCAGATAATTCATAGACATAGTAATCGCCTGGGCAAGCTTTGACTCTGATAGGTGTTGATCTGAAAGCACAGCAGCCAAACCCTACGCTTCCACAGAGCTCCCTGATCACCACTCCATCCTCGATCTGGGGGTGAGGACCGTTGAGTGTCAGACTGTTTTGTGAGTTACATCTGTTTTCACCAAGACAGCTCTCTGGCATTCGGATGTTCATTCCATTGCAGAAAAGTCGGTACCAGCCATTCCAGGTGAAAGCACCATCACAGACGAAGAATCCACTTTCATTTGTGGCTCTCCAGGGACGATCCAGAGATTCATAGTTGTAACAAGGATCATCACTGATGTTGTTAAAAGCAACTGTTAGGGAGAAAAAAAGGTTGTTATAATGTTTGAATGTAGCACTGTTAGAATAATGTCCAAAATGTCTGATTCTTTACTACATATCATTAAATGAAATGCAATACTTAGCTATTTTATACCACAATATTAATATTGAATCAAAAATAACCAAGTTATACACAAGTACCTGTACAGTATGTAGGCCTAGGCATAAATGTGCTTGGTTTGACGAGTTCATAGACGTAATAATCTCCTGGGCAGGCTTTGACTTGGATGGAGTTGGATTTATAGTTGCCACATTGGCTAAAAGACCACCCTGATGACATTCCTAACACATCACGGGTCACCACTCCATCCTCAAGTTTGGGATGAGAGGCATTGAGATACAGTCCAGTTCCACCACCACATTCTGAGTAACTCACACACCACTCAGAGAGCTGAGCACTTGTGCCATTCAAATACAGCCGATACCAGCCGCTCCATTCAACAAGAGTGTCATCGTGGACATTGTATGGGGAGTTGTGGCCGAGTACCTGTAAACCTCTCCAGCCATCATCAAGAATACTGTACTGAGTGCATGGTTCAGAGACGGGAGTTCTGACATCTAGGAGACAAACAATGTAAAAAGTGAGGTAAGAAATATTAGCCTTTGCATTTGACTTTGTTAAATAGAATAAGGCCCAATCACAATTCCATTTTTGTACCCCTTCCCCTTGGCCCTTAAAAGCGAGTGTTAAAGAGAAGGGCTTCAAAAGTTACCCCTAAGAAATGGGGCACCACTACAGCACTTGCATATGAGATTGCGATGGCGACTGCAGTAGTTATTACAGTTGTGTTTTTGGTATTTATCTTCAGGAAGTCACTGAAGGCATATAGCATGTTATCATAATGATCTAATGTGGCAATAAGATTGTAATACTGCACACTTTACACGGTGGCCAAATTCATCTATGTAAACACACAAAAAACAGCCTTAACATTATACTAGACACTGCAAAAATCTCATTACCAGCCACTAGACTTTTCTGACAGGGGATTCCAGTGTAAGAATGTTGTGGGACTGCTAAACAGGAGATATTGTTAGGGAATATAGATTGCAAAATCTAGCAGTTTTTTTTTTTGTTTTTTTTTGGAACTTGACTGTAAAATAAGATTGGGTTATAGATATATATATAAACAAACACTTGGAGTCAGAATTATTCGGCCCCTTTTGATTTGTTTATTTATGTATTTTTTAATCTTTTTAAAATATTTCCCAAATGATGTTTAACAGAGCAAGGAAATTTTCACAAGATATCTGCAAATATTTTATTTTTATTCTGGAGAAAGTCTTATTTGTTTTATTATGGCTAGAATAAAATCAGTTCTTAATTAAAAAAAAAAAAAATATATATATATATATATATATATATATATATATATATATATATATATATATATATATATATATTTTATTTTTTTTATTTTTATTTTTTTTTTAAGGTCAAAATTATTAGCCCCTTTAAGCTATATTGATTTTTTTTATAGTCTACAGAACAAACCAATGTTATACAATAACTTGCCTCATTTAAAATTGACAAGTCTATAAATTAATTTGTTAAATGAAATGACAGTAGATGCACATTATATAAGGCATAAAGGAGAATGTACCTGCACAATATACTGGAGCTGGGATTGTTAGCTTTGGCCTAATAAGTTTATAGACGTAGTAATTTCCAGGACATGCTTTGACTTGGATTGGGTCTGATCTGTAGTTGTTGCACTGGTGATAACTGGAGCCGTAGACCTTTCGAGTAACAACTCCATCTTCAAGTTGTGGATGAGGGTCACCAAGCCAAAGTGAAACGTACCCTCCGCATGACATATGAGAGAAACACCTTTCAGGAATCTCAGCACTTGACCCATTGATAAAGAGTCGATACCAGCCATCCCAGTGAACACGAGAGTCATCGTATGCATGTTCATCCGCCAACCAGTTGTTGTGTGTGCTTCTCCAGTGATTGTCAAGACTGTTGTAGTTATAGCACGGGTCATAATCTGCATTGACTGTAGGTAGTGAAAAGAGAAGAATTATAAAATTAAACAAAAAATAAACAGTGCTACTTTGTTTTACATATACGTTAACCACACAACAGACATTATTAGAAGACATGGGATCAGCTTTCACTACTATGCAGATAATACTCAATTATATATTTCAATTAAACCTGATGAGATGTCTGAACTGTCTAAGCTAACTGAGTGTATTAGAGATGTTAAAGACTGGATGACCCATTAACCCCATTAAAGAGCTCTGAACAATACAAAAACAGCCAAAAACATATGTTATAAAATACGTTTTAATAAATATACGGTAAAATTTAAAATGAAAAACAAAACATATTTATATTCAGACGTTCCTAACCCGTCAATGTCTGAAATAAACCTCTTAATATTCCATGATGTTTCATGACCCGTGGGAAACCTGGATTAATTATGTTTAATGACTATTTTAAGTGACAGCTAAAGATATTTACATATTTTACAATAGAAACATACTCAAGGTAATGCTGGATCCAGTGATGGCAGCTGGACTTGTAGTGGGAAGCTGAGATAGTGTGCTGACATCTGAAAATAGGAAGGTGTAAAAAAATAGTGCATGGACCATTTGTGTGCTACAACTAATTTTTTTAATTTTTGTTTAAATGTCTCACCTATACAATATCCTGAACAGGGGAATGATGGATCAGATAATTCATAGACATAGTAATCGCCTGGGCAAGCTTTGACTCTGATAGGTGTTGATCTGAAAGCACAGCAGCCAAACCCTACGCTTCCACAGAGCTCCCTGATCACCACTCCATCCTCTATCTGAGGGTGAGGACCGTTGAGTGACAGACTGTTTTGTGTGTTACATCCGTTTGCACCAAGACAGCTCTCTGGCATTCGGATGTTCATTCCATTGCAGAAAAGTCGGTACCAGCCGTTCCAGGTGAAAGCCCCATCACAGATGAAGAATCCACTTTCATTTGTGGCTCTCCAGGGACGATCCAGAGATTCATAGTTGTAACAAGGATCATTACTGATGTTGTTAAAAGCAACTGTTGAGGAGAAAAAAAAGGTTTTTATAATGTTTGAATGTAGCACTTTTAGAATGTTGTCCAAACTGTCTGATTCTTTACTAGATATCATTAAATTGAATGCAATTCTTAGCTATATTATACCTCAATATTATTCTTAAATCAAAAATAACCAAGTTATACACAAGCACCTGTACAGTATGTAGGCCTAGGCATTAATGTGCTTGGTTTGACGAGTTCATAGACGTAATAATCTCCTGGGCAGGCTTTGACTTGGATGGAGTTGGATCTATAGTTGCCACATTGACTGAAAGACCACCCTGATGACATTCCTAACACATCACGGGTCACCACTCCATCCTCAAGTTTGGGATGAGAGGCATTGAGATACAGTCCAGTTCCACCACCACATTCTGAGTAACTCACACACCACTCAGAGAGCTGAGCACTTGTGCCATTCAAATACAGCCGATACCAACCGCTCCATTCAACAAGAGTGTCATCGTGGACATTGAATGGAGAGTTGTGGCCGAGTACCTGTAAACCTCTCCAGCCATCATCAAGAATACTGTACTGAGTGCACGGTTCAGAGACGGGAGTTCTGACATCTAGGAGACAAACAATGAAATTAGTGACAGAGATAAGATATGTTTGCCTTTACATTTGACTTTGTTAAATAGATTAAGACCCAATCCCAATTCGCTGGGCTGGCTACGGGCCTGCATATGCACACGCTCACACACATGCACACGTGCACACGCACACGCACACACACACACAAACAGCAGAGGGCACAGTATTCTAACTTACCAGCCAAGGCAGTCTGTGGAGTCACAGTTGAAACATTGATGTTCATGACATCTGTAAAACAAATACACTAATAAATAAATACACATACAATAAAATAATTACTGTACACAAGTACACCAAAAGCAGATCAGTTGTCTAACAAATCTCTCATTACAAAAGCCTTTTTGTTGATTGCAAACACACTCGTTTCACATTCCCTGGCTTCTCAGAACTTCTTTATACAGTTGAAGTCTAAATTTTCCAATAGTATCTGGATGCAGCCTTTATGATGCAAGCTGAGACTGCATTACTCAGCAATGCAATGTCAGACTCAATGCACTCAATGGAGTGAGTGACGTCACTGTGACGGGTAGGGTAAGGGGTGGGGTCAGGTGAGCGCATTAAAAAGCATTGGATGCAGCTTAGATTGCACTACACCAAGTCTGCAGCCAGACCCCTTTCGAATTTTCTGCCCCCCTGAATTATTAGGCCCCCTGTTTATTTTTTCCCCCAATTTCTGTTTAACGGAGAGAAGATTTTTTCAGCACATTTCTAAACATAATCGATTTAATAGCTCATCTCTAATAACTGATTTATTTTATCTTTGTCATGATGACAGTAAATAATATTTTACTAGATATTTTTCAAGACACTTCTATACAGCTTAAAGTGACATTTAAAGGCTTAACTAGGTTAATTAGGTTAACTAGGCAGGTTAGGGTAATTAGGCAAGTTATTGTAAAATGATGGTCTGTTCTGTAGACAGTTGGGGAAAAAAATGCTTAAAGGGGCTTATAATTTTGACCTTAATATGGTGTTAAAAAATTAAAAACTGCTTTTATTCTAGCCGAAATAAAACAAATAAGACTTTTTCCAGAAGAAAAAATATTATCAGACATTCTGTGAAAATGTCCTTGCCCTGTTGAACATCATTTGGAAAATATATTTTAAAAAAAGAAAATAATAATAATAATTCTGACTTCAACGGTATGCGTAAACCTCTACAGTGGTGAGTGGAAACTACAACAAATGTCATGTTTGTTGTCCAAGCAGCAAGGAAGAAGTTTTTTGAGTTTATATTGCTTGACAAAAGATGTGCAGAACAGATTATGCATGTCAGAGATACAGTAAGCATGTCAAAAATACATATGCACACACACCAATATAATTTTAGCATTTAAATTGTATAAAAATATACATATAACAATGCTACATAAAACGTTTAAATGAAGTTAAATGCACAACTGAAAAATGAAAACAGCTGTGATTTTTGATGCTAATGTTTTGAAATTCTCTATGAAACATTTTTTTATTTAACATGACGAGTCGAGGTCTGGTCCAGATGCAGCCAACACACAAGCCGACAACACAGTTGATTTTCATTGGTGCTGGTTCTTTGGCATCGACTTGGTGTGTCCTCCAATAGTATCTGGATACAGCCTTGATGATGCAAGCTGAGACTGCATATCTCAGTGATGCAATGTCAGACACAATGCACTCAATAGAGCTAGCGACGTCACTGTGAGGGGTAGGGTTATGCCGAGTTCAGACTGCATGATTTTCAAAATAGTCGTGTCACAGATGTTTTCACACTGCATGACTATCTGGGCTAGCGTTTCATCGCTGCTTTGTTTACACTGCAAGATGGTTCGGCGACATGGACATTCATATTGCATGACTTTACTATAGGGAGAATCGCCGACAACTTCGTCCAAACTACGTCTCACAGCCAAAAACATGTAGTATATCTTTTGTTATTAACTACATAATGAGAAAGGAGCCTTTAATGGGGTAGAACATGTACATGTTTGCTCACCTGGGTTTAAAGGGAATTAGCCATTTCTCCTTAACGTTGATAATAAACTAATTTCTTTCTGTATGAAACGTCAAACAGACACGGTTGCTCCTGAGTCCTGTCAAACCTCCACTAGTTTTCCCTCCATTTCGTGGGTCCAAATAAACCGAAAAAGAGCGCTTTTAACTTCTCCCCCAGCCTCCCGCTGGCCTGCAGCAGGTATACACACACGCACTAGTGAAAGCTGCTCTCTCATTAGCTGTAGGCGATGGCTGATGTTATTTTCAGTCAAAACTCAATTCACACGGCATGATTTGAATCGCCGACAGCTCCAGATATTTAGCATGCCAAATATCTCGCAGGCCTCGGCGACTCATCGGCGATTCTCTCAGATCGCGTCTTTGATCGTTCATACTGTGTGATTGTCACTCACGTGCACGAGCAGCGATTTGCCTGTGATTTCAGGCATTTGTCGGCGATTTCTCAAAACCTGTTGGCGAGCCAAAATCGGGGCTAAAATCACGCAGTCTGAACTAGGCATTAGGTGAGCACATTAAAAAGCATTGTATTTAGTTCACATTACACTGTACCAGGTCTGCATCCAGACCCATCTCATGTCCTGGTCTTAAGGCCTAAACTATGTCTGGTTTAAGTTGGTTAAACATGGCTTTTTTATTTGGTCTCAAACTTTTTGCTCCATGAAGGGCACTGTTTAAAAATAAATGTTACCACATATTTGAAGAATAAACAATTACATTTGCACTTAAAAGCATTATGTGACACTACAACAGCAGTATTTGCAACTATCGAGAGTTTAGTCTTCTGCCATGGCAATTGCTGAGGAATGATGCGGGAGGTGTGATATAAAGAGCATACAGAAAGTCAGCTATCAGTGGTTTAACATTTTCAATTTCAACATTTTTTCTCCTGATTCATTCCTATGAAATGTGTAGGAAATTATAGCACTTTTAGTTAATTTACTTAACCCAATCCAGACTCCCTAAATGAAGTGTATTGCATGTTTACATTATACAAATTTTATACAAAAAATTACAAAAATTAAAATAAAAGTACCAGAAAGGTAATTTTAATTGTCTAGACCAGTGGTCACCAAACTTGTTCATGAAGGGCCGGTGTCCTGCAGATTTTAGCTCCAACACTGATCAAACACACCTAAACAAGCTAATCAAGGTCTTACTAGGTATACTTGAACCATCCAGGCAGGTGTGTTGAGGCAAGATAGAGCTAAACCCTGCAGGGACACCGGCCCTCCAGGACCAGGATTGGTGACCCCTGGTTTAGACAAATAAATGCAATATTGACAGAAGCGATTAAAAAGATAGTAATTTTGTTACTGAAAGATACCAATCTTTTAGTTTAAATAGTAATTGCTGGAAACAAATGCCAGACATAATTCTGGTTTCTACAGATCATTCTAGAACAGATGAATAAATATTTTGGGTGATGCAATATCTTTAAAACTTAAAAAAGGTTTCACATTTATAATTTTTTTGTCAAATTGACAGAATTGCTAAACATAATCAATTGGAACACATGTTTTACATTGTTAATGAATGATTTCTTTTTAATGACATTTTAATGAAACTCTTACCATTAACCAACAGGAGTAATAACACGCACAACGAGATTGGAAACCTCATTGTGGGAGACTGCTCCTGGAGACGTCAGAGTGATCTGTAAAAATGAACACAAAATATATAGACAAATGCATTAATGGTCAAGTAAGATTTATTTAATTATTCATTCATTCATTCATTTTCTTTTTGGCTTAGTCCCTTAGGCTCGAACTAGTAACCTTCTTGCTGTGAGGTGATCGTGCTACCCACTGCGCCACCCAAGGTTTATTTATTTATTTTTAAATAATTCCATGCAAAGTCAACCATTACGTGAAAAAAGCTAAAACTTTCCTAGGTTTTTCGTATAGGCTTGTATTTTACAGTGTAAAAATATTCAAAAATGTCTCTGTAAATGTTTTCAAACATTATATTTGATTAAAAAAAAGTCACACAAGTGCCAAATTCACATTTGCCACAACCATAACAGAGAGGTTTCATATCTTCATAATTGCTAACATGTAAAACAAAATCAATCATGTTTGATTTATATAGTCAATTTTTATCCTTTTGGTAAGCCTTGTTTCTTTCGGGCTGGGCAGTTTAAATCACATTTCTGCAAAGTATGTGGTTTACTGATAACTTGCAGACTTTTCTGGTCACATCCATAATGCATGTTTATTTTCCTCATTTAAAATCTAAAAAAAATGTTTACTGATTGGTATTTTTCTGATCCCATAACTGTGGTTAGATATTTTAAAAAATATATTGTGCCAGTTGAAGTCAGAATTATTAACCACCCTGAATTATTAGACTGTTTGTTTATTTTGGTAACACTTTATAATAGCTACACACTATGAGACATTTATTAAGTATTATCATATAGTGAATTAATAATTTGCTAAGCATTGTATATATTAGTAAGCAGTTTATAACTACAGCTACAAATGCTCTATTCTTGACTTATAAACAGATGTGTAATGTGCCTAATGGTTATGTTTTTATACTTTGTTAATGATTTATTTTTCATGACTAAATTAAATAATGCATTATTTACAAACCATTTGTTTTTATGTGTAGTTGATGGTTTTTAAGATCATTCAGAATGAGTCAGTAAATTATTAATAATTGTAATAAAATCTATTTTATTATTCAGGCATATGCAATGGTTACTATGTATGTTAATAAATGCTTCATTAACTCAACTTCATACAGTTTATGACCTCTAAAATGAGAATTTATGCTTTATAAATCCCTTATAAATGACAACTAAAGGCTTAGTATTAAATGAACAATAATCTTTGCAATCCTATCTAAAAAATAAAATGACTGTACAATCACTGTAAAAATTGGATAAAACAACAATGTAATAATTTAACATTCTATTATGATACGACATTGTAATGTCATTTAGCGCCGTTTAAACTATACAGTAATTTTGTTTAGAGAATGTTGCAAAGATTTATTTTTCAATTGATACAGATTCATTTGTGTATCTTCAAATGAATAGAAAAGACTAATGTCGTCTATGTCCTTTTTTCCTGTTTAGAAATTAACTGACCCTTATAAAGCATAAATATAAAGCATTGAATATAAAGATTTATAAAGCATAAATAATCCTAACTTTAGATTAGGTCACAAAAGTGAATGAAATTGAGTTAATAAAGGTTCAAATGACATATTAACATAAAAATTAACTATTAGTATATGCCTAAATAATAAGATATATAAATGTTAATTTAACTTCCCTCAAATAACTGATTTGTAAATTATGCAATACTTAATTTATGAATTAAAAAATAATACTCTAAATAAAACTCTATCATTAAGCACATTACACAATTGCTTATAAGTCAAGAATACAGCATTGGTAGCGGTAGTCATAAACTGCTTACTAACGTTTATTCATGTAGAGTTAATGCTTAACAAATAATGGATTTAATATTTGCTAATGCTTAAAAATTTTTCATAGTGTGTAGTTTTGAACGGCTTGCTTGTGCAGGCCCTTTAAGACACTTTTGCACATTGCCCCTTTAAGAGCCTTTGGTGCATTGCCCATGAGTTTTTTCGTATTTCCGCTTTCTTACAGACGTTTTGGCCCCAACTGCCTTCCATACCGGTACTCTTCTGCGTGACGCAGCAGAAATGAAAGAAAGTGGAGACGGCGAACCGATCAAAGCGAGAGGGTGCTCGCTGCAGAGCCATTTGAGGAGAGGTGAGCTCCAGAGAGGGGGAGCATGAGCTGTCGCTCCTCCTCCTGTAAGCTGTTTTAATGCGTACAACAACCCCACCCCTAACCCTACCCCCAGTGACATCACTCGTAGAAGAAGTGCAAAAAAGGTGGAGCTCAAGCTTAAGCTCCCCCTCTCTGGAGCTCACCTCTCCTCAAATGGCTCTGCAGCGAGCACCACTTGATCAAAGCTGGATTAATAATGTGTGCGTTCCTGTTCTAAAGTGAGTAATCAATTCCCATAATATTCATCAGAAACAGTTTATGGATCACTCTATGAGTGAGTAATCAATTGCCTTAATATTCATCAGAAACAGTTTATGGATCACTCTATGCCTTTAATGAATGAAGTTATGAGTATTTAGCACACCTGCTTAACTAGTGATCGTTTATGACGTCTGTAATGACGTGCGCTGTCAGATAACGGGCTTAATCCTACTCCCAATCATTCTGTATTTATTTTAGATTGTTTAGTGTTTAATCCAATACCTGAAATGTAAATTAGTGTTAGGTCACCTGTATCATTATAATTAAGAAAGTGTAAAGGCTTCAGCCACCATTGTTACTGATATTACAATTATTGTACATTGTTATAGGGATATTTCTATACGTCATGTTATTTGACATTATTGTATCTGTAACTTGAATTACTTACATATTGCTATTTTAATTTTTAGATTGTAGAACCACATACATTCCCCATGATCATCATTATTCATTACTCCAGTAAAGTTTAAGAAGAAGACAGACAGACTGTGTCTGACTGGATTCTTGGGTTCTAACCAACAAAAAAGCTGCTACTACTTTATCTAAAAATGAACTCTAAACATGTATAAAGCATGACCATGTAAAAAGCAATACAAAGAGCATTTTCTTTGTTGTTATTCTAGATAAAATGAGCTAATAATAATAATAATAAATTATATTATTATTATTATTATTATTATTATTTATTTATAAAAAATACATAATAAAAACATTTTAAAGAATAAAGTATAGTCAGATGAGATGAACGAGTAGTAACTTCACCTGAGTTGCTGCTGCAGAGTAAATCAGAATGACTCTCTTTTCATTAGTTCAACCAGAACACAGTGAAGCTGAACTGCTCGTTTAATGAGTGTTATTGATAAATGTGGGTGGGCCATTATGAGAAACCATTCTTAACAATGACTTTGAACCAGTTTTTCCATTAGATGAATCCATGGCATGCTGTGTGTTTACTTGACTTTTAATGCTTTTACTTCCTTGACTTTTTAAAATCTAATTGTGTGCAAACCTTTACTGTCCACACTGTTAACCCTTACTTTAGATTATGCAGTAAATAACTGTAAAATAGCCAGTGTTTTGCTGTAATAAAAGGAAACAGTATTTTACTGTAAAAGGAGCAGGATTTGTATGAAATTTTGTAGTGCAAAGAATAAATTACAGTAATTTACTTTATGTACCCATTACAGATAGTTACTGTAATAATAATTGGTAAATTACTGCTCAACCATTATTACCCCATGTACTCTGATGCTTTATGTTGCTATATATATATATATATATATATATATATATATATATATATATATATATATATATATATATATATATATATATATATATATAGTTCAGTTTTGGTATGTGTATGGTCAGTTTTGAGGAGAAAGTGAGACAATGCATTAATGATAAGCTAAATTTCTCTGCAGCCATCTTTGTGTTTTCTTTGGTTCCTTTTATGTTTTTAACATTGAGTATCAGGAGTCAACCAATGTCAATGTCACAGAGCTAATTAAAAAGTAAAGATATCGACGAGATGCATTTAAAGGCAAAAATATTCACACAGAGCAACCAAATTATCACAATCATTTTTATAACTTTGTTTACTTTTCTATAATTAATCTAATTTGCCTAATTTAGCCTATAGTTAAGCTTTTAAATTGCACTTTAAGCTAAATTTTAGTATTTTGCTAAATAACTAGTAAAAATGTGTTATTTAAAAAATATCTTAAACAGCACATACATACATTTTTGCAGAGACTCAATTAATTTGTCTGGAAAACTTCAAATGAAGTAGGTAAAAGTGGCATTAACAATATAGTATAAAGGCTTTCCTAAATAAATGTATTAATCAGGTTATTTTATTTATTTATTTATTTTTATTACTACAGGTTTGGAACAACATGTGGATCAGATTATTTATTATTATTTTTTTTATTTATTTATTTATTTGCTTTGGATGAAGTTTTTATATTTTTATTGTTTTTATTCAATGATATGTGCATGATTGTGATAAATGTAGGCAGTTTCTTTGAAAATATGCTATGTACCAGGGATATCAAACTCCTGAAGGGCCGCAGCCCAGCAGAATTTAGTTCCAGCTCTGCTTCAGCACACTACCTTTAGATTTAGTTTGATCAGGTGTGTTTAATTAGTATAACTGCACTGTTACTCTGTAGATTGTGCAGTAAATAACTGTAAAAAAAACAATGATTTAGGCATCACCACACACTCCCACAGGCTGTCCGTCTAATTCTAAACACAAAGTTGTTAGAAAGTTTTCAGAAAATGCCGGCCCTTTAAGGGAGCCAGGTGTTTGATTTGTTTACTGCTGATTGTGCTCTCTGCTATGTCCATCAATTGAGATGTAGAGTCTGATATGTTTTAGGCTTTAAATAAGAATCTACAATGAGTAAGTAAAATGTGTTCAAATGTTTTTGAGGGTTTCTAAAATAAGGCTGTGTTTAAAGTTATACTGTTGTTATCTTGAACTGTGTACTTGAAAGCTATATTGTTAGCTAGTTAGCCTCTCCTCATATAACTTCTTACATTACTTTTGTTTAAGTACAGTATATGTATTTATTGGATATTGCATACTGCCATAATGTACAGATGCTAACAGTTGTTTGTATCTTTCTGGCAACTAAGCCAAAATCAAATTCCATCATCTCAGTAAGGTAACATGTGCACATCATCACAGGGAATCACAAAAACATGATACACATAGCCATCCACACACAAAAGCTCCACTGTCCGGTCCCAGGTTGTGAGTTTGTTGCTAAGTATTTTTCAGAGCTGTGTTTCCATCTATGAATTTATATTAGAAGCAATAGAAAAGTTTGTTGTCATGAGATAATTATAACAATAAAATATTGGATCCTTTGGTTTTTCAGTGTTGCCAACTTTATTTTTGTTTTCTACAATTATTTTAAACTTTTTATTGAGAGTTGACGCAGTTTTTAATTATTTAAAACTTCAAAATTTAAAATAATTATTTTGTGTTTTTTGCTGTTCAGTTTTTATTTATTTATTTTTTTTTTTGCATGGTCAGCATTGAGGAGAAAGTAACACATTTCACTGCAGCACTTTGTGTGTGTGTGTTTATTGGATATGTGATTGTGATAAATGTTGGCAGTTGCTTTAAAAGTATTGCTAATACCAGGGGTTCTCAATCCTGTTCCTGGAGATCTACCTTCCTGCAGATTTCAGTTGCTATCCATATAAAACACACCTGAACCAATTAATTAGGACCTGAACACCACGTGATAATTACAGGCAGGTGTGTTTGATATGGGTAGCAACTGAAATCTGCAGAACAGAGTTTAGTACCCACCCTACTTCAACATTACCTGTAGAATTCTAACAAGCCTTAATTAGTTTGATCAGGTGTGTTTAATTAGAGTTACAGCTTAAAGTCCCGGTCACACTGCACTTTTCTCCCTATAGACTTCCATTCATACACATGTGAGTACTGCAGACCTGGAATGATTGCTCATGCGACAAATTTCATAATTTGCAGCATTGGAAAGTTCAAGCTTGGAGAAAGCTGAATGCGAAATCACATCATGTGATTGCTTGAGACCAATCAAAGATCAAAACATTACCTCTCTGGCTTGCTTTTTCAATCTCTAATTATTTTGTTTAATTCCACTACTCGCTTTGTTTATTTTCGCAGTGCAGTATGACAGAATTTTGCATGCTCAAACATTAGTGTGACCGCAGTCTTACTGTACAGACCTGTAATATGCAAGACAATATTTATATCTGCTGATTTCTTAATTTTGTTAAACATTTTCTGTTATTTATTTGTTTAAAACAATAAAATAAATTTGTCTGAAAAAATGTTATGCCTTCTATTATTAAATAACAGCTAAGAATACTGATTCATTTTAGTAACACTACAATAACTATATATGACATACTATTAATGTGTATGCAGTATAGTGCTGTGATTTGTAACACTACAGTACAGTAATTAACTGTGCACCGTTTCCAGTTAGTTACCACTGCTGCTCTATTACAGTAATTAACTGGCAACACTGTTGCCAGCTACTCACTGTATCGGTTCAGTTACAGTAAATAACTGGCAACACTGTTGCCAGCCACTCACTGTAATGGTTTAGTTACAGTAGAATACTGGCAACGCTGTTGCCAGCCACTTACTGTAATGGTTCAGTTACGGTAATTAACTGGCAACACTGTTGCCAGTTACTTACTGTAACCAAACTTTTACAGTGAGTAGCTGGCAACAGTGTTGCCAGTATTCTACTGTAAAAAACCCCGGTAAGGTCTAACAGTGCATCTAGTAGTTAAATTTTATAGTTATTTTGTCATCTGACAACAGTCTGCTGTAATAAAGCATACTGTTTTACAATTATTTTTTATTTGAACCTTTTTTTTTTTTTTTTTTTCAAAAAAAGGCAAATAATACTGTACAAGCACACACATTGAGACACCATCCTTGTATTACAGTGTATCTTTAGATCATCTTTAACCAACTCACCTATAGAGATGTCTTTTGAATGTCGGGGAAACCAGAACACCGAGAGGAAACCCACAAGAACACAGGGAGAACATGCAAACTAGAATTACATGTGAATGTTCAAATAATAATTAGCATAGAAGCAGTAGTTTACTTCCTGTACTGTGAGAATAGTATGGTAAATTACATATCCACATGTAAATTGTAAGTCATTGTAGACTGGCAACTTTTTGTTTAAAGCAAATTTTTCTATATTTCATACTGTATATGGTGAGTAAATGAAGTCACAAGACAAAAAAAGGGGTTTGTTTCACACAGAACTGAAAATTCTGTCTTCATTTACTCTCACCTCACTTGTTCCAAACCTGTTTGTCTTTCCTTCTTTTGTTGAACACAAAAGAAGATAATCTGAAGAAAGCTGAAAACGTGTAACCAATGATATCTATAGTGTTTGTTTATCCTACTATGGAATTAAAAGGTTACAGCTCTCTTCAAAATATCTTCTTTTATGTTCAACAATAGAAAGAAATTCACTTCCAATTATAATTGTTCAAACTGCTTATTTAAAATGAGCTGAAACAACAGTTGTTGAGACTTGCATTTTAAAACTTAAACATGATTTCAAAAGTTCACACTTCGCTGATTATAAAGCATGTTGGGCATGCTGTCCCGGGAGAGAGCCCTGATCTCATAATAGAGCTGCACAATTTTTTTTACGTCTCGGTAACCTTAAAAAATCTGTCTATGAAAACAGCCCTGCTGATTGCATTGGCATCGTTCAAGAAAGTTGGGGATATGGAGGCATTCTTGGTCAGCGAATCGTGCCTGAAATTTCCTGGCTATGTGCCCAAGGTTTCTACCGCTGCATTTCAAAATCAGGTGGTGAACCTAAAACCTCTGCCTTCAGAAGAGGCAGACCCAGCTTATTTCTTGCTTTGTCCCAATCGTGCTTTGTGCCTTTACGTGGAACGAACACAAAACTTATGATCTTGTGAACAGCTCTTTATCTGTTATGGTGATCGGCAGAAGGGAAGTGCCATATCAAAACAGAGGTTGGCCCACTGGATAGTTGGTGCCACCGCCCTGGCTTGTCAATGCCAGGGTGAGTCACTGTAGAACACTAGAAGTGTTGCCTCCTTCTGGCGTTAGCACGTGACGCCTCTCTCACAGATATCTGCAGTGCTGTGGGTTGGGTGACACCTAACACATTTGTGTGACTTTATAATCTTCGAGTAGAGCCTGTTTCCTCTCGATTATTGGGTAACCCTGGTCAATCGTGTGAAAATTAAGCTTGGTGTCAACAACACTTGCAGTGCACAAACAATGTCCATAAAGTCACAGATGATATTAGTGTGGAGGAAACTGACTGGCCTGCACAAAGTCCTGACCTTAACCCAACTGAACATGAGAACAGGCACTGTGAGGCCTTCTCATTCAACCTAAGAGCTTGACCTAACAAAAGTGCTTCTAGACCACTGGTCAACAATTCCCACAAACACATTCATAAACCATGTTTAAAGAGTTGAAGCTCTTTTAAATTACCTTAGATTCAACCTTATTTTTATTATTTTTATTTATTTCCACAGCGCTTGTCAAAGCAGCTTACACATTACATATGTACAAGGCAACAAAAAGCAGTTTAGCTATAACCAGGAGTCCAATAGCTGCAAGTGCAGGATATATAGTGTTGAAAATAATTATTAAACACCATTTTTCTTAGAAGTCATATTGCTAAAGGTGCTGTTGATTTGAAATGCTCATGTTGGTAACAACACATGCAACGAAACTAATAAGAAAACTAAGAAAGAAAATCTAGCTGTGGAATGGCCCAGTCAATCACCTGATTTGAATCCAAAAGAAAATTTAAAATGCAGACCAGGGCTGCGCCCAAAATTGCTTAATACTCAGTAGGTACTGCATTTGAATTTAAACATGCTACTCGGTCATGAAAAAACTATGTTCTATAAAGTATGAATGGTACTCGGATGTGCTACATCAGCCATTTTTTTGTAATCATCACGTGACCTATCTGCGTCAGTTGCGTCACTTCACTCCTATTCATGAATTCTCTCGTGGTGCATCATGGGATCGCGTAGTGTCCATTCAGTGCGCACTTTAGAATCTTGGCAAAAGTAGTAGATCATCCGGGTACTTCTCACATACTGTTTTGCAAATTCTATAAATTCAGACATAGTACTCGGCTTGCATACTGTGTTTAACACACTACAGTATGGAAGTATGCAATTTCGAATGCAACCCAGATTTTAAAGGGTCCTTTAGAATTTTTTATTTATTTATTTATTTTTTTTTTGAGAAAAATGGTGACGTGGTCAGGTCAATACTTATTTCCTCCACTATTTTTGTTTTACGTGCAATTATAAAAATCTATGGATACTATTTACAGATGGATGTAGTATGCAGATAATATACAGTAATGACACAAATCTGACAAACCCAATTTAACAGATAGTTTTCCTTGACATTGGGGGTGAGCTATCACAAATATTTCAGCCCAAAACAGAATAAAATCACTACATATTTATTAAGATATTCATGTTTTTACATTTTACAGAACAAAACAAAAGGAGAATTAAGACCCTCACTTGAAGAGAGAAGAATTAGGATTGTTCATGGCCCTTGGCTTCAATCCCAAGGCAAACTGACCGCTGTCAGCAAACAAACTTCTTCAAAAAATCTGCTTGTTCAGCTACACATTCACACTAGATCGGAAAATCCAGCATAACAACAGGGAATCATCCAGATCCTGACATGTGCCTTGATCAGCAGGATCGTCCTTTCTGCTGAAACACTGCAAATAAAGGGGAGACTGTGATGCACTTGCAAACTCTAAGCAGCAAAACAGTTTTATTATAAGCCAGCTTGAACTACAGTAGCACTATTATCTGTTTAAATAGCATTTAATCATGGACCCCCAAAGAAATAAAGAAATGATTAGTATTTAGGTCAGTATAGCTTTTGTTTTGTGGCTCTGTGCAAACAAAAAGCTCACATCAGACCTGTTCTGTGAGACTATTTTACAGTAAATGCATTGATGCGTACTTCCTGGTAAAAAAAGTACAGGGTTACACAAGTACTTTACGCAAGTCAACAAGTTTAACAATAGACTCTTGGTCAAACCATGTTATTACCCATCTGTTAAATCAAAGTCATAGAAGTTTTCATTCAAATATTAAAAAATGTGCATGAAATATGAAGTTTATAGCATAATATAATAACTTAGAAATATAGCAAATGTTTTCCCAGAGATGGGTTGCAGCTGGAAGGGCATCCGCTGCGTAAAAACATGCTAGATAAGTTGGCGGTTCATTCCGCAGTGGCAACCCCAGATTAATAAAGGGACAAATCCGACAAGAAAATGAATAAATGAATAAAAAATATAGCAAATGTATTAATGTACTCCTAAGTGGAACAGCAACCATGTGCAAATGCCCGGATGAACAATGTTCAACAAGACCAACCACAATGCAGAATGAAAATATTAGTAACGCATCACTGCAAGCTCCAAGGTAGATTTCCAGTCATGTCTTTCTTTGAAAACAAAAGAAAAAAACTAAACAAAACAGTACACCTAATGGCCTATTACACGTAGCACATTTAACAATACATCAGAGACCTAGAATGTACGGAATGAAGATCACATGACTTACTTGAAAACGAAGCATTACAGACTTTTCCTGTTCAACTGGGAGCACAGAGGTGTTGTGTCAACCGGAAATATGAGGATCTCATGTTTAACCATGAGACAGGAAAATGCTTTGACTTGTTTCAACTGAAAAAACAAACAAACAAACCCAAAACATAAAATAAAAAGACTTTTTTACTCAAAAGGTGGCATTTTTCTCCCCATGCCACTTCTTCACACAAACCTTTAGTTGTGTTATACTAGTTGCTGGAGTCCATTATGTCAGTAGTAATGATGCTTTTAATTATGTTTGCATTAATTAACAATTAACTTATGTTCAATAACATAAGATATATTATTTTAGTTCAAACTAGTTCCACAAAAAAAAAAACGGTTTCATGTGTCACATTAGTTGATGAGCTTTCATTAACAAGAAATAACATGAAAACATTAATGAAGCAAAAGAATGTAAAGATGTTTATAATGTTAATCATGGTTCAAAACTGTTAAACATTAAGCTGCATCATTTCCAACAGATAATAATATAAAATCTGCATATCAGAATGATTTTGGAAGGATTGTGCGACATTGACTATAACTTTAACAACACAAATATACTAATAGAATTTAAAACTTATGTAAATGTAAATGTTTTTATTGAACTGACCAAATTATCCCAATTGGTCCAAAAAATGCAACCTTGTTGAATATTACAGGTTTTATGAATAATACATGGTCTGCACATTTACCAACAATATCTAGTCAAAATCATTTTGATAACTGGTGCAAACTACATGAAGTGAAACCTCACCTTACCGGTTTTTGCCTCATATGGCGTGAGAGTCAGTGGCATTCAAGTCATTCACACTAACACTGTGCTTCAGCTGGAGATTGACTCAGCAATCAGTTATCATAAAAAATATCATCATAACAAATATTGAAAAAATACTACAGAATAGCTGAGGTCAGAATAAAAAAACCTAGAGACATCCCTGGTCACCACTTCAGCTTCAATCCTTGATGGATGAGGACCATCAAGCCACAGACTGCGCTCTGCATTACAGATGAATTCACTAACACAGCTCTCTGGCAACCGGATGTCCAGTCACTCTTGGAGAAAAAGTCTTCATAAATGTCTGATCCACTATCATTTGTGGCTCTCTGGGGATGATCCAAAGCTTTATAGTTATAACACGGATCTGCACTGATGTTGTTGAAAGCAACTATTCAAAATAAAAATAAAAAAAGGTTATAGTTCTTCATTGAGACATGATCATTATAACTGTTTCTGAAGCACCCAGTTATCATTTTTATATGTGTCATGTGTCACTAAGAACTTGACTTAGTCTCTATACCACTTGTCTTGCAGAGGAAGCGCACCAGCGACTGCACTTTCTGAGAAGGTTAAGAAAAGCTCACCTCACCCCATCAATCCTCACAACTTTTTACAGAGGAGCTGTTGAGAGTGTCCCACAATTGGCATCTCCTTTTGGTATGGGAACAGCAGTGTATCAGATAAGAACATCATTAAGAAGATAATAAAGTGAGCTGAAAGGTCAGTTGGAGTCAAAATTACATCTATTGAGGAACTGTACCAACAACGTTTGTCTTGGGCAAATAGCATTTTAAGGGATCCAACATAATATTTTAATAGATATTTTTTTTCAAAACACAAGCACATTCAGATTAAAGTGCAATTCAATGGCTTAATTAGGATAATCAGGCAAGTCATTGTATAACAGTAGTTTCTTCTGCAGACAATCGAAAAATATATTGCTTAAGGGGGCTAATGATATTGACCTTAAAATAGGTTTCAAAATATTTAAACCTGCTTTTATTCTAGCCAAAATAAAGCATATAAGCCTTTCTCCAGAAGAAAAAATATTAAAGGAAATAAAGTGAAAAATTCCTTGCTCTGTTAAACATATAAAAAATTATCACAAGAGGGTGAATAATTTTAACTTCAACTGTAATTGTTTTGAATAATTGTGATTACATTTTAGCCAAAATAATCATAATTATGACTTTTCCCATAATCGAGCAGCCCTAAAAAGTACATATCTCTATTTCACTAATATATGTACTACAGAAGAAAAATGCAACAAAAGAGCTTTGACCAATAAATACTTCACCATTTTTGTGTGATTTGCATAATCTCATTATTTATTGCTTTATTGTACATAGACTTACAGAATCAGGACAATCTGATAGATACAATTTTGTAAATGTAAAAATCTTTTAATTAACTGATCATTTTCTTGATAAACACCCAAAAGTCCTATATAAAAAGTATGTAATGGTGTGGAATTAGTGCAACATTCATTAAGAAAGAGATAAAAAGTTTAGATTAAACATGTAAAGTTCCTTAGTGGAAATATTCTAGAAGAATATCAGCAAACACATCAGAGAAATAAGCAATACAGTAAGAGAAACACTCAGATACGGAGCTCTGGCTAGCACTTGGCGTGGCACCAGCAAATCTGTGAAAAGATATAACACAGCAGTCATATAATGATATATTTATATTATATTTAAGCTAATATTTAATTTAATACCACTAAGTTGTAAGTTTTGACTCCTTGTATCATTGACACTGTATTCATGATTAATCTACAACACTGTACCTAATTTGATATTGCTTAATTCAAATAAACTTTATCTTGTTTTATAAGTCACCTTTGTCATTTTCAGACCACGTAAATGGACCCAGTGATATGTGAGCACTGTCATGAATATCCGCAGATCTTTCTTCTCTCCTGTGGTGTTCAGAGTCACAGTTCTAAATACAACAACAAAAACAAAGACAGACAAGTTGTGTGAGTTGGTTATTATTACAGAGATATCTCAAACAAGATGTCAAGGTTTTGCTGATCGGCGAGGTTTCATCAACCCCTACTGGTAGACTTTGAAACAAACAAACAAACAAACAAAAACATACAACTGAAAGGTTAACAGCACGCTTTAATGAATGAATATGTGTGTTTCATTCAGGGTCAACATCAACATGGGCATATGGCAAAAAGTACACCAAAATGAACAAAAAGCTCTACCAATATAAGATAAGAAAGCAAAAATGGCCATGTACAATTAAACAAAGCTTATATGTCTTTATGAATGTTGCAAAGGGATTTGTGGCTTTATATTTAATTTACACTTTATGATCAAGTTTTTCTCGTGCTCTTAGGATGGTCTGTGTCAGTGGCATTAAGACACCACTCAAAAAGCTGCTGTCTTGTATACTTTGTGCTAAATCTAGTTACTTAGTCCACACACTTACAAACTCTCATGAATACATAAAAAACAACTAAATGCATAAAAAGATTTATTTAACACTTTATTAACATGCCTGCTCTAGATCAACATCTTGGACTAATACAAAAACATTTTTAGTTTAGTTCCTGCTCTGTCTCTTTGTTGTGTTAGAGATAGCAAGGAAGATTTGCTTATTACTCCATTGCCGAATAATATCAGTTTCAGGGTTAACTCCCTTCTCTTTTAGTTGCAGCCGAATGAACGAGGACACATGTAACTTGGCCCAAACATTTATCACTCTCCGTGTGGTGCAACAAAATCAATCACCAAAAAGGGAACATCGCTGAAAACAGTCTCATTGCGAAAAAAAATGCTCCTCTTTTCTGCGACTCCCTTACACATACACACAAACACACCAAACTGCAGCCCCTGCACACATGCTAAACAACAACTTGGGCTGTTTGTAATCTAATTTGTTTATTTGTTATTATCAGCGTGTTGCTTGCCATGTGTTGATGATGTAAGATTTTATTTAGTTTGATCGGAATATTCATATTGATTATAACGAGCGCGCGATGATCTGACAGCTTTCACAGATCAACGGGGGAAAGCCTAGTAGGTGCGCCGGTCACTGAATCCAGCACAGGGGCTCTCAACCGCACATTTTGTCTTTATATTATCCTTTGCATTTGTCATAAAGTCATCTGAGCTCAATAATCAGGTGTTGAATCAAAATCTGACTCCGATGGCAAATCTGTGCTCGCAGTTGAGTGAAACTCACAGCGGTTTATCATAAATTCCCACGATTGACAGCAAGAACGAGCACAGAAGCATTGTCTGATTGACAAGCTGCAGCTACATGTGTTCAAAAAAATCTAAAACATCAAAAAGGATGAATTTATGCTGTATTTTCAAAAGTAATACAATCTGTATTTAGCCTTTCGCTTGTACGGTGGCCTTGAACTGTCAAAACACCTCTAAAAAAGGCTTTTTTAGGCATGACATATTTGCACATATGTACATTACTGTAACCCATTTTATTCAAGAACATTTGAGCTGGCTTCAGTCCTTAGCTCTTTCATTTTCATTTTATTTAAAATATATTTAACTTGCTTGTTAATTTAATCCCATTTTGCTATTTAACCTATTATTTTTATGCAACAGTCAAGTTGCATGTGAATTTGCTATGAAGAAAAGGAAATAATGAACATTTTGCATGCTGTTTTATGTGAAATCGGGAATATAGGTCTATAATATCACCTTGCAATTTTGAAATTATAGCTTTTGTGCTTTGAGTATAGACTACTCAGTTCATAAGAACAGTTCAATCTTTTATGAAGTTAGCTGTATAAAAATATAACATTTTGAAATATTTATAATTATCGGCCTATATATATCAGCTATCAGCCCCCAAGAAGAATTATCGGTTATCCGTATGGTCCAAAAAAATCCATATCGGTGCATTCCTAGTTTACAGTATTCTGATTGACTGAAGTATTCTGGTACATTTGGGCTTTTAACGTAAAAAGTCGACAACATAAACACAAGTAAACAAGTAATCATGTAAAAAAAATTACTTATTTAATGAAAAAAAATGTCTTGTTAATCAATACCAGGCACATTCACTAAAACAGTTCATAACTTAAACTCACCACTGAGCAGTGATTGTCTGTCAGAAGGCAAAGGTGAATAGCGCAGTGCAGGTAAACCTTTGTGGAGTTTGCAGTGAAGATAAACATCTCAAATGAGAAACGGCTGACCGTGGTATTGCCATTCTGCACCAGCTCCACTGTATCGTCATTTGGATTGGGACACCTGAGCATTTTACAGCAGAATTGGATAGATAAAGTAAAGATTAGGTTTTTCTGTTTTAAGTTTAAATGATGATGACTATTATATAATCAGTAGTTAAACTCAAGTCATTCTAGATGTAACTAATGGTATTCCATTCTTTGACACGTCAGTGTAAAAAAGAAATAAAAACTTTAACAGTAACACTTTACAATAACAGTGCATGAATTACTATGTACTAATATGTAAACTAAATGTTACTTTGTTATAAAATAGATGAATTAATTACATATGTGTTAATTAATGTACTGTAGAAATCTGGTTTTAGCTAAATGAAACAAACATGAACACATGACCTATTAATGTATCCTTATGTCATCACTTTACTTAGAGGGGCGCATCATGAACTTCTATGTTAATGTGCCCCTCCAAGTAAAGTGATGATTAATTAACAAATGTGTACCAACAAGTAACTAAGGTAGCCATTATTCACACATAAAGTTAGTTTTTACATTATGTTTATTTCAAAATGAATGTTTAAATTTACATTTTAGAACATCTTTATTCATATACTGCGAAATGTTACCACATTAACTCGCCTGTCAACGATGAGGTCCCAGCGGACAGAATCGTGAGGATCGTTCACAGGTGTAGCCCAGCATGTGTCGATCACTGAGGCAAACTGATTGTCGTCAACTCCATCAACGCGAACCTCCACAAAAATGCGTTTGCTCACCTCCGCAGCCACGCTACCAGTGAAGGGGTGCATGAATTCTGCATCCTGGTATGGAATCATTCGGACCCGATATGTACCTTGACCAACAGGAAGGGTCTTATGCACAGTGCTGTTGGCGATAAAACACAAGATGTACGCAAGCTACAAATTAGGACAATCCTGAAGATTAATATGTGAAATAATAAATCACACTCCAATAAAATACTGGGTTGAGACAGTCTGGTTTAATAATCATTTAAAATCAGTCTTGATTGAGAAAGTGGATTTTGACACCATTTTGCCAGTCTATGTTTGTGTCACTCATTATACGTTCAGTTGTTTATCAACATAAACATATAATTAGCCAATCACATTAGAGCAACTTAATATGTACGCATGCAGACGAGGTCCATGGTCAAGATGATCTACTGAAGGTCAAATGAAGCATCAGAATGAAGAAGAAGAATAATAAATTAACTTTAAAATATGTTAAGTTTTTATCTTTTTGCAAATTTGGAAATTTGGAAATTTAGTTGCTTTTGCATCAAGTTATTAGAGCAGCTGACTGTGGTATTAGTAAACTAGTAACCAATAGTAAACAAGGCAAGCTTAATGGAGATGACTGATTAGTCAAGTGGTTGTTATGTTCGAGTTTATTCTGCAAATGCATTTCCATAACACAGAGTAGAGAATTTCATAAATTACTAATCTGCAGTTTTGGTGGAGGATGCATGGCATTTGTTTACTGACACTTTTGATTAATCAGCAATAAGGTAGGAAGATTTCAAATATTATAGAATAGGGGATTGTCTTTGAAGTAGTGGTTAGTAATAAAACATGTTGGGATGAAAGACATCAGTGGATTCACCAAATTAGTGGTTAGTTTTTGTGGAATCCCGTTGAATAGATTGTGTTTTTTTTATGGTATACTAGTAACGATACAGATATAAATAACTGTATTTAAAAAATGTACCTACTCCACCTAGAGTTGTTACTCAGTTGACGGGTATGTAAGAGGCTTTGATTTCATATTTATAGAGTTTACAGAGATTGGTCCAAAAAACAACAACAAAAATCCAGTGAGGTCTGCAGAAGAGCATTTCTGAACCGGTAACACACAAAACCTTGATAAGAATAAACTGCAGCAACAAAACAGCACAACTGTGACACTTTTGTCAGCTGAGAACAGTTAACCGAAGCTACAGTTTATAGGTTCACCAGCATCGGACAACATCAGATTGGGAAAAGGTTGTATGTGTGTGATGATTTTTAAAATTTGCTTAAACATTTATGATGGTAACGGAGTTGTTTTAACCCTTAAGTGAATGTGTCCCACCTCTCAAGAGGGTTGATGTCCATGGAGAGTGTTTGTGTTTGCAAATAAACACAGCTGAAAGAAAGCTTCAGGGCTTTTGCTCTGCTAACGAGAAGTCCAGTTGTGTTTGGTTCTCCCACAATAAAGTTCTCATAGATGATGTGCGTGCCATTGGCCTGTAGGGACACATTAATTGAACATATGTAACTGCAGAGACTTTGTAATGAATTATGAAAAGAATTAAAAAGCATTCGTTGTTGAGTTCTATTATCCATTATGAATCCTACCGTTAGACTTGTGCCACAGACATGTTCATTGTTGTCAAAGTAAAACTCCACTTGGCCATCTCGGACTTTTCCTTTGCAGTTGTGGTTATTAAGATGCAAGATGTCAGAAGGAAAACCAGCATCAAAGAGCTGACAGCGAGACAGAGATATGGAGCCATGGCTGTTTTCACAGGTTTCAGTGAAGTCTGAGAGAGAACACATCCAAGAGAATGTCAGCGATGAACAGAAACCAAAATATAACCTAGAGTGTATATGTACTGTATTTGAAATGTTTTTGTGGAATGAGTCTGACCAAAGGAGTCTGCTGCTGAAGGATGAGATCTGTGATGGTTCTTCTTGCAGGAACAGCCATAAACACCATGTTTCTTTTCACAATGTTCATTCTCAGTGCAGTTAAACTCAGAACAGTGATCTTCTTCAGCTAAAGAAGGAACAAAATGATGAATGACAAACTTTTACAAAATTTACAAAAACATTTTTAGATTGTTAATTGCCAAATCAGAATAAATGCCTATATAAGCAAAAACAGCTGTTTTTTTTTTTCTATTGCGTGATAACTTAAGCCAACCATTTTTTAGAAAAATCATATCAAAACCAAAAGCATTTGAAAATA
The DNA here is from genome assembly GCF_052040795.2 of Danio rerio. Lineage (NCBI taxonomy): Eukaryota > Metazoa > Chordata > Actinopteri > Cypriniformes > Danionidae > Danio > Danio rerio. The sequence continues at coordinate 41,490,714 of NC_141032.1, read as the reverse complement.
CCTTCAGGAAGGTTTGATCTAGTGGTGGTCAGGTATGTGGTGCTATCATCTGTAAAGAATAAACATAAATTATACTTGCGTTTCATTAAACACAACATCTGACAATGTTTACATGTATATATATATGAAGAGTTCATCCTATGCTTGTTTGTTTTGGTTTGTTTTCTAAGTTCATTGCTGTAGCCATTTCTTTATTTTATTATTATTATTATGTTTGGATTAAATAGGTTGATTGGATTATTATTAAGCCTATATTTAATATTTACTGTATTCAAGTTTGAGCATTTGCTCTTTTTATACTATTTATGTTGGAGGGTTTGCTTTATTGTTTTTAATTTTGTAAATGAAGAATTTTATTCTATCGAAATCAGGATTTAAGGCACCAGGTAGTAGGTGGGGGAGCAAGGGAAGAGGAAACAATTTTCAGACCGTGAGTTTGTATGTGTGGACGGGTGCTACTGATGAGTAATGGATCTATTTTACTGATTTGATGGCACAAGATGTGATAAAAAAATAAATTATGAGAAAAGGTTTCAGACCAGACTCACGTGTCATTGTTTACCCTTACTAAAATAGCGGTTAAAATGCAATCGTCTGATTGTGAATCACCTAATTTCTATTATCATGGGGTGTGTACTTTAGCTTTGCACCTGGCTTTTATAAGTGGTTGTATTGAGAAAGTGTACATAATAGGGATAGATGGTTCCAGTAGATGCAATAACTAAAAATAAATAAGGAAAAATCTTAACATTGAATAAATTATGATTCAACGTGTTTTATTCCTCAAATTGTATAAAATACCTGAGGGAAGGCTTGTGGTGGTGGTGGTCATGTCTGTTGTGCTCTCTTCTGCCAAGCAAAAAAAAGTTAATATTTTTACCATGTTACTTTTCAAATCTGAATACACAATACACGCCTATATTAGGCAACAGTAATTGTCCTCTATATATATATATATATATTTTTTTTTTTTTTTTTTTTTTTTTTTCATATATATTGTGTTGTAAACATTTGAGACAAATCATAAGTATATGAAAATACCTGCAGGAAGGTTTTCTGTAGTGGTGGTCAGGTATGTGGTGCTATCATCTGTAAAGAATGAATGAATGTGAAAAACTAAATTTTACTCATGTTTCATTAAACAGAACCTCTGACTGACATGCTTACAGAGTGCACTACAAGTTATTAACGTTGTGTCTATTTTGTCTCCAGAAAAGGAATTCATAACATTATATCCTTGCCACTTAAAGGCAAACATTTTCATAAACATGATGCAAATTAGAAAAGTTGGTATAAAGCATTTAATAGATGTGTACTTACCAAAGCAGCCACGGTGTCCATTTCTGACTGTACACTCCATATTTGCTGAGCAGAAGTAAGCAGAGCATCGCAGATCATTTGGTGCAAAACAGTCACAGACTTGGGAACATTCTAGATCCCAGAACTGCTCGCCAACCTATGAAATCAAATCACAAAATCATAACTTTACATTTGCAGTATACAAGATTTGAGTTTATTTGAGGAGTTGTTTTAGGAGTAATGAATTAAATAACATTGAAAATCCTGATATTTAGGAGATAACTTTGTCAAAACGTTTGTATTAATCCTCACGTTAATGTAGAATCCATCATACAAGCAGCCGCATCGCTCCACTGATACACACTGTCCTCCGCTCCTGACCAATCCATCATCACAGAAACATCCCTCTGAGCATGTGTGATCACAACTAGCATCAATGCTGCTGGCACATGTATGACCACAGTCTGTTCCGCACAACTCATAGTGACTGTTATTTGAGCAGGACATGGCTGGGAATGTAAAAAACATGCTTTAATATCAAGCATATCATAAATATAAACCATTTGTTCACAAAATAAGATAAATAGCAGACAATGATCTTGCTCACCACAGGATGCACTTTCTCTCCATGGGTAGATGACTGCATTGTTAGCCTGACAGGCACTAGCGTAGGTTTGGATCGAGCGACACAGGACATTATTACGGTTTCCAGACAGGCACACATCAAACACACAGTCATCGAAGTAGGCTTGAGGGTCTACAGAAACATGGCAGAAGCTAAATGGGCCGTCACTGGACCTGATGATTTCACACAGTGAACGGGCAGTTGTCTGATCTTGGCACAACGGGCAATTGTTTCCACAGCCATCATTGCATGACAGGCCATCTTCAATCTTCCAACTTTCCCCAAACTGTTCTGCTGAACGCACCAGATCACCTGAAGGAGTCATGAAGTCATCGCTGCTCTGGCCGTTAAAGTTTCCACACAGGCCACATGTAACACCGCTGTACTCTGCTGGTATGATGATGTTCAGTGTCCAGGAGCCTCCATAACTCACAATGAATCCAAAGTCAGTAGATACATATATGTACTGTCCGCTGGAGTAGACAGATACACCTCCAGAATCAAGCAGAATGGGGAGGTTTCTGGTCTCTCCATCAACCTGATTCAACAGAGAATAATGTCAATAAACAGATTTAAATAAGGCACTAAACTATTAAGTTCATTTCTGGACATGGGACAGCCCTGCTGAAAAATCTAGCCTAAACCAGCCTAGGCTGGTTGGCTGGTTTTAGCTGGTCAACCAGGCTGGTTTTGGAGGGGTTTTGGCCACTTCCAGGCTGGTTTTCAGCCATTTCCAGCCTGGTCTTAGCTGGTCAGGCTGGGAGATGACCAGCTAAAACCAGCTTGACCAGCCTAGCCAAGCTGGGAGTCCAGCCAAAACCAGCTATATCCAGCTTAAACCAGGCTGGTCAAGCTGGTTTTAGCTGGATTTGGCTGGTCATTTTCCAGCCTGACCAGCTAAGACCAGGCTGGAAATAGCTGGAAACCAGCCTGGAAAGGGCCAAAACCCCTCTAAAACCAGCCTGGTCGACCAGCTAAAACCAGCCAACCAGCCTAGGCTGGTTTAAGCTGGATTTTTCAGCAGGGAGAGCAGGGGTAACCAATCTCAGTTTAGTAGGGCCGGTTTCCCTGCAGGGTTTAGCTCTAACTTGCCTCAACACACCTGCCTTGGTGTTTCAAGTATACCTAGTAAGAGCTTGATTAGCTTGTTCAGGTGTGTTTGATCAAGGTTGGAGCTAAAATCTGCAGGACACCGGCCCTCCAGGAACAAGTTTGGTGACCCCTGGGCTAGAGAGTAATACCAGAGTAAAATTGCTCTAAAGCAGGGGTGCCCAATATTGTTCTTGGTGATCTACCTTTCTGCAGAGTTCAGCTGCAACATTGATCAAACACACCTGTTGTTATTAACCAAGTGCTTAGTTGTTTTTGATCAGGACTGGAGATGAACTCTCCAGGAACAGGCTTGGGCACTCCTGCTCTAAAGTATTGTATGTTGTAGATCAGTTATTCTGAAGCATGTTCCTGGAGAACGACCAGTTCTGCACATTTTCCAACTCATTCAGATCATTGGCTCATTAGTACAGAGCCTGCAAGACCTGAAAGGGGTTTGATGGACAAAGTAGACATCCAAAATATGCAGTGCTGGTTGTCCTCCAGGAATGTGGTTGAAATCCATGTCTCATTAACTTTTTCTTTTTACTTTCAGGCTACTCAAGTACCGTTTGATTACCTCAACAGCAGAATGACCGTTCATATCCTGTGACATGTGCACCAAATGCCCAGAGACGTTGACAAAAACTTCCACTGTAATAGCCACTGTGAGTCCATGCCATGGTTCATTCCTTGCATCCACCTGGAAATGCGGAAGACCAATGGTGTCATTGCAAACTGTGGCTAGCACATAGCGGCATGTGCCCTGGAAGTCAAAGAATGTTCCATCAAAAGACTTGTAATGAGGATCTCCGGAAGCAGAGCAACGTGCTTGTGGACGAGGATGGCAGCCATATTCGCCATCCGACACATGGCAGACTTCCTCTTGCCTGCAAGATGAGGGTGTGCAGTGGACATTTCCAGTAATTCCATCACAAGTGCAATAGAACTGGCACTCTTCACCATGCCAGAAACTCTGTTCAGCCTGATAATACTTCCCAGAGTAGTGACAACCACAACCCATGGGGGGCACACAGTGATCTCCATTCAACACATTTCCATCATTACACTGACAACCCTCCTGGCACTGCAAGCTGCACTGGAATGGGAATGAGAGGCTGGGGCAGGATGCAGGGCAGGAGGTGCCACATACTTCATAATGGCTATTTTGTGGACAGGTGGGTTCTGGAATAAAAAACAAAAAATTTCATTAGTTACGTGAATGCAAGTTTTAGGTTTGCACATTCAAAACAAGATGCTTACCACAGTTGGTGACATTTCTCCAGTCTTCTACTACAATCCCATTCTGTTGGCAAAGCAGTGTGTAACCTCGCAGAGCCTCACATAGAGCCTCTTTGGCACCTTGTGTTTGCTCCAGCAACTGAACACAATCAGCAATTCGCTGTTGAGGATCAAAAGTCCTGCTGCACTCAGCGAATGGTCCATCAAGCATAGCCATGATACCACACTGTTGACTGAACTGGCTCCTGCTCTGAAACTGTCCTGGCACCCAGCTGTCAAATGGCTCCTCGCAGTGGGCTGACAGGGATCCATCACGCCAACTGCCCGCAAACAGTTGAGTGTCGTTTAAAAGGACGCCATCTGGTGTGTAAAACTCATCGGCAATTTCTCCATTTAGGTTTCCACAAAGTCCTCCAAGTGTGCCATTGTAGGTGCTTGGCGCTGTGATGCGGACAATGTGTGGCCAGTCGGCTCTCACTGTCACCCCAAAGTTTGTTTCCAAAACAAAACCCCTCACACTGCTGTGATAGATGCGGATTTGACCAGAGCCAACACTGACAGGTAGACCAACCATCTGTCCATCCACCTGAAGAGACAAAGTATAAAGAAACTTTTTCATGTTGCAGACAGATTGACACATAATGCAACAATGCTCTCATACTCATAGATTTACATGTCAATACGTTGCATTACCTTTACATTGCTTCCCTCTCCCATTTCAATGGAGACCTGGATTCCTCCTGCCTCGAACTTCAGAAATCTGGCAAAATCTTGAAGACCTCTGGGTATTTTCTCTACAGTCAATACAAAGTGTGGCAGAGAGGACGGCCCCATCACCCTAGCTAGGGTTAGTCCACATGCTCCAGCGTATCTGAAAATTTGTCCATCAAAGGTGTGATATGACCCTAGATCTTCAACTGAGCAGGTAGCATAACCAATAGGTCTGCAGCCTCTGACACCATTATGGACCTCACACACCTCTCCTGGACCACACTGATACTGATAGCAGATCATTGACATGCTGCTACACACACACTGTCTTCCACAGTCACCGTCCAACACTACCGATTGCCCTTCAGTGTAATAAAAGCCCTCAAACGTACAACCACAGTTTGCTTGAGGCACGCACACTCCAGCACTGAGAATGTACCCATAATCACACATACAACTTTCCTGATTTGGCAAAGGGCAGTTCATTGGGGCAGATGGATTACTACATGTTGCTGGGCAGCCTGTTCCTTGAGGCTCAAAATGACTGTGTTCAGGGCACTGAATTTCTGGAAATGAAAAAAGAAAATAAAGAATATGCATCAATTCCTGTAATATTTCAATGTAGTCAGATATTTGTTCTATTCAAATCATTAAATTCTGCAAGAGACCTACCACAAAATCCTTGCTGCCTCCACTGCCCAAGGTGTACACCCTGTTGTTGGCACTGAGTGGCATACACATTCAGAGCCTGGCACAAAATTGGCTGGTACCCTTGTCCCAAACAAAGGTCATAGACACAGTTCTCAATGTACGTCTGTGGTGCAAGAACAGAATGGCAAGCGGCAAAAGGACCAGCAACATCTCCAAGGATTCCACAGTGGTTTGTGTCACTGTAATGATTTCTTTCATCAGTGGTGCAAACGGCACAAGCCAGACCTGTGCACCTGACATTATGGCACTCAGGGTCTGTGTCACTATCTACTTTCCAACTGTTGGCAAAGTCCACATCTGAGCTCAAGATCTCCCCACTGGGTGAACGGAAGTCATCATCAGAGCGCAGGTTATAGTTTCCACACAGACCGCAGGTGGCATTCTGATAGTCATATGGTACAGAGATGCTGACGTAGCTGTATGCATCATATGTAACAAGCAGACCAAAGTCTGTGCTTATGGCCAAAGAAAAACCTGATTGATAGACTTGGATAGAGCCATTGCGTAGGGAGAACGGTGTCGCTGCAAAGCTTCCATTAATCTGAATAACATAAAAAAACAATGACTTAGAAAATTGAATAAAAGACAGCAATTGAGTGAGAATTAAAATAAATGCTTATACTGACCCTTGCTTCATAGTTGTGATCTCTGACCAGTTCAATTACTTCATCATAAACAAACACTCTAACCATCCGTGTCCAAGACACATGCGTGCTACCTCTATGCTCATTTTTGCCTTCAATGCGATAATATGGCAATCCATTGCCACACGCCTAAACAAAGATTAAAGGATTATTGGCAGATCCACAGCTATTACACAATAAACAGAAAGCCACTATAGAGCAGATGTAGCTTCTCAGAATCATGCTTCTGATAGTTCAAATCCAACCCCATCAAACACACCTGACTCAGCCAATCAAAATAATAATGGCTACTATAAAACCATAGTCAGGTCTGTTGAAGCAGGGTTGGAGCTGTAATCTGCAGGATGGTGGCTCGCTGGAAGTTTAGCAACACCTAAATGGAGAAAGACTAACCTCTGATAGAACGTATGTGCAGGTCCCTTGAAAGTGAAAAACCTGATAGTCAAAGGTGTAGTAGTGAGGATCACCAGAGACGGTACATGTTTGCCGTGGAATGTTCTGGCAAGAGTATTGGAAGGCAGCTGCACGACAGGCTTGGGAATAACTGCATGGCTCCGGGCTACACTGAAGACCACTGTTGGTACAAATGCATTTCTGCCGGCAGGTGGCATCACTCCAGAAAGAGTCTCCAAGCTGGACTGCACTACCTAAAAAAATCAGTGTCACATGGCATTAAACTTGAAATTACTTTTTGTTTAATAAATACAACATTTTTTATCAAGATTTCTGAAGTTCACCAATAAGTTATAGCAATTTAAAAATACCAAAGAATTTATTTAGTCTAGCACAGAAGTGTCCAATCCATCTCTTAACACACATAATTCTGCAGATGTTAGTTCCATAAAACATGAATACTGTACCTGCCAGTTTTAAACAACATAGAAAATATTGTACAAGTGGTTCAGGTGTGTTTTAGCAGGGGTAATAAATGAAGTACAAAGGAAATTGGCCCTACAAGACCAAATGTGGACACCCGTAATCTAGGAGCTCAGTAGGCTAAAAAAACAAAACATGAAACAAACCATTAAACTGACAACCACGTGATCCACGATCTGTTCTGAAGGCCCATCTGCCTGGCACATTGACATTGCTGCTGTATGTCAAATTTGTGAAGTCATTTGAGAAAGATCCAGGAATTGAGAAATGGTATTTAGAGTTGATGGTGTCATAACCAGCCTGTAATAATTATGATAAAACACTTAAAAAATCTTATGTACATAGTCTTATAACTCTCTGTGATTTAGTAGCCATGTTAAGCACACCTGTATATTACGTTGAGCTTGAGCAATTGTTCCATAATTCATCAATACAAATGTGAAATGGCCATCTGAAATCAAAACCACTTGGAAAGATGTTTCCTGAAAACATTATAAATGTGCTGGTCAATACAGGTTTTACAAATAAAACAGTTCTTGTCACTAATTGCAAGATTCATAATGTGTGTGTTTGTGTGTGTGTGTGTGTGTGTATATATATATATATATATATATATATATATATATATATATATATATATATATATATATATATATATATATATATATATATATATATATAAAACAATTATTCCTTATTTGGTTCATTTATTTCAATTTCTCTAATAGATGGTCAATCAAAAGCAAAAATAAAGTCAGGATTTTTACCGTTCTTGATAGAGGGAAATATGCAACTCTGTCCCATGTTGCTACAAAGACCCAAGTAGCAGAGAAGCTCAGATCAGGGAAGTATTGGTTAATGTCTTGTGTGGCCTCTGTGAGCACACTGCCGCTGGTGTACTGACGATATGAAACCACACCATTCCCACGGGTGTCCAAATCTGTCCAAAATGGAGCAATGATGTCTCTTGTACCATAACCTGGGAACCGGAATGGAGTCCAGCTGTAATACTGCCCATCAAAAGTCAAGTCTCCATTGTTGTTGATCTGAAACAGATTAACATGCTCTATGAAGTAAAGTTTCTTTAAAATAATGCAAGATTTAGACATGTTAATTAAGGGTGCTTTCACATTTTGTTCAATTCCCAGGATGGATCGTACCCAAGTTTAATGGTCCCCCTTTGTCACCCTCTCAGTTGTCTTGTTTACACTCTTTTTTCCTTCTGAACCCTGGTAAGCTTGTGTCATCAAGCTGCTGTTCTGTGTATGGCTATCGCTAGTTGACAGACACGAAAGCACATCGCCAAAATGGAAAGACGTACGCACATCGTGGTCGTTCTGCTTTTACTGAATCTTTTGATTTTGAACATGGAGAAAACATGGAGACTCGCGTCCATCTGCTGCAAAAATATTATAAACATTCAGAACATCACACAGTGTCTGCAGAAGCTGTTTTTGGAGGAGACAAGCCGACATCACTGCGTTTGTCATGGCTCAGACCCGCTTGTCACCAAGGTACAATACGTGACACACACACACAAATGAACGTTATGAAAACGATAGTTTGTTGTACAGTTGGCGGTTCACTTCCATTATTGGGTACGATTGCATTCACATCAGAAGTGAACCGTAACAGAGTTAGCATGAACCGTACCCCAGACCATCTATTTTAGGCGGACTCGGGACGGTTCACGGGTGCATACCCGAGTACAAAAGACACATTCACGCTAGCTAAATGTACCATTCTATGACGTCAAACGAACCTGGGTGCGGACCAAAAGTGCTAGTGTGAAAGCACCCTGAATGTCAAACGAACCTGGGTGCGGACCAAAAGTGCTAGTGTGAAAGCACCCTGAATGTCAAAGGAACCTTTATGATAGTTAAAAAATGAATAGTTTGCAACAATAATTTGTTGTACAGTTGGCACTTTACTATCATTATTTTTGATAGGTGTAGTCACGAAAGCAGAGAGCTAAAATGGAAAGTCTTCCACACATCACGGTGGATTTGCTTTTACTGAATCTTTTTGTTTTGGACATACAGAAAGCGACTCACGTCCATCTGCCATAAAAATATTATAAAAATTCAAAACATCACACAGTCTTTGCAGAAGCTGACACTGTGAAGAAAACAAGCAGACATCACTGTGTATCACTGTGTTTGTTGTGGCTCAATCCCGCTTGTCACCAAGGTACGAAATGTGACACACACACAAACGAACGTTATGAAAACGTTAGTTTGTTGACAGTTGGCGGTTCACTTCCATTAAATGATACAATTGCATTTACATCAGAAGTGAACCATACCAGAGTTCGCATGAACCCCAGACCATGTCTTTCAGGTGGACTCGGGTAAAGTTCACGGGTACGCACCCAAGTTCAGAAGACACTTTCACACTAGTTAAGCCTACCGTACTATGACGTCAAATGAACTCGGGTGCGAATCAAAAGTGCTAGTGTGAAAGCCCCCTTAGAAACACTCATGAGTTACAAGACTGTTAATGAATCAGTAAAGATTATATAAACAAAATAACCATTACAAATGTTTTATGAGAAATAAAACAGAGAAATAAAATGTTTTGAGGAATCAGACATCAAACCATTGTTGAGAGCACTTTCGAATGAACAAGTTTGCTTTGTATATTGACTTACGTATATTTGACTATATCTTTGTCCAAAAAATATGAACTGTTGCAGAAGGTAGATCACAGATGAACTTCCATCATCAGAACGATCTATCACTGTGTCTCCATCACCAAATGCATAAAACACAGCTGTGGAATTTCATAAATTTATAAATGAAACCATCTTTACAATTTTATGCATTTATATATATATATATATATATATATATATATATATATATATATATATATATATATATATATATATATATAATTATGTGTATATTATTATTATTTTTTTTTTACATTATTTATGTTTTCAAGTGGTTTTGAAAATACCTGGGGGGATTGGTCTTGTGGTGGTCATACTAATGGTGCTCTGCCCTAAAAGGAGAGATAAAAAAAAAAAACATACACATAATATACATATGCTAGCATCCTTAGGTTAGGATATATATATATAAATTCCTGAACCCAACTAACCAGTTCTAATTTAAATCATGACATCAACAACAATCAAATCTTTCAATAAATAATATAATCAATCAAAACATAAACAATGTTTATATGCATTTACAATGTCTTTAATATTTAAATGAACATTTTTAATAAAAAACTACATAACACAATCAAATGTTACTGTTATCATGAGCTGATCAGGCCAAAATAACAATTACATATGTTAGGGTTGGACAATGTCTGTAAATAAACATAATATTATGCATACTGTAGAGGGCCCTAAAGGTAATCTTTTGCCACGTCTGTCAAACATTTGAATGTTTTTTGAAAAATGTTCTCCTCTAAAATGTTACCTGTGGGAAGACTTTCTCTGGTTGTGGTTATGTATGTTGTACTCTCTTCTGTAAAGAGAAACAAGAAAGGCTTGTTTTACAAAAATATGTGGCAAGTCTGATGTACCTATTATGCAAAACAACATTTACTTGTAGATAAAGCAAACATTTTGAGAGACATTATAGACATAAACAGACCATAACAGCCACGTTGTCCATTTCTGACCGTACACTCCATAGTCGGTGGGCAGAAGTAACCAGTGCAGCGCAGATCATTCGGAGCAAAACACTGACAGACTTGGGAACATTCTAGATTCCAGAACTGCTCACCAACCTATAAAATATATCACAAAACAATTAACAGTGATTAGAGAACAGTGGATGATAGCATTTGAGAGTAGTTACAGAAGTGATACTCTACATACAAGGCTCCGCTTTTTAATATTTTGTGATATCTAATGGAAATTTATCAAACCACAAAATTAATCCTCACATTAATGTAGAATCCATCATACGAGCAGCCACATTGCTCCACTGATACACACTGTCCTCCACTCCTCGCCAATCCATCATTACAGAAACATCCCTCTGAGCATGTGTGATCACAACTAGCATCAATGCTGCTGGCACATGTATGACCACAGTCTGTTCCACACAACTCATAGTGACTGTTATTTGAGCAGGCCATAGCTGGGAATGTAGCAAGAATGTTTAAATATCAAGCATGCCATAAATATTTACCATTGTTCACAATATAAGCTACTGTATATAGCAGACAATGATCTCGCTCACCACAGGATGCACTTTCTCTCCATGAGTAGATAACAGCATTGTTAGCCTGACAGGCACTAGCGTAGGTTTGGATCGAGCGACACAGGACATTATTACGGTTTCCAGAAAGGCACACATCAAACACACAGTTGTCATAGTAGGCTTGAGGGTCTAGAGAAACATGGCAGAAGCTAAATGGGCCTTCATTGGACCTGATGATTTCACACAGCGAACGGGCAGTTGTCTGATCTTGGCACAACGGGCAATTGTTTCCACAGCCATCATTGCATGGCAGGCCATCTTCAACCTTCCAACTTGCCCCAAACTGGTCTGCTGAGCGCACCAGATCACCTGAAGGAGTCATGAAGTCATCGCTGCTCTGGCCGTTAAAGTTTCCACACAGGCCACATGTAACATTGCTGTACTCTGCTGGTATGATGATGTTCAGTGTCCAGGAGCCTCCATAACTCACAATGAATCCAAAGTTAGTAGATACATATATGTACTGTCCGCTGGAGTAGACAGATACACGACCAGAATCAAGCAGAACGGGGAGGTTTCTGGTCTCTCCATCAATCTGATTGAAGAGAGAATAATTTGATGAATATCTTAAATTCAAGTAGGTAATTTGCCACCTGACAAAATGCAATTAGGCAATTTTGCCACTTCTTAACATGGGCAGGAAAGAAATATTAGGGTAAAAGGTACTGTATGTTGAATATTATGACCTCATTGCAATTATACAAGGCTGCCAATAAAAATAGTAGTTTATTTTTTCACTAAGCAATGTTTGATTACTTTCCCAGAGATGGGTTGTGGCTGGAAGGGCATTCGCTGCGTAAAAACTTGCTGGATAAGTTGGCGGTTCATTCCGTTGTGGCGACCCCGGATTAATAAAGGGTCTAAGCCGACAAGAAAATGAATGAATGAATGAATGAATGAATGTTTGATTACCTCAACAGCAGAATGACCACTCATATCTTGTGACATGTGCACCAAATGCCCAGAGACGTTGACAAAAACTTCCACTGTAATAGCCACTGTGAGTCCATGCCATGGTTCATTCCTTGCATCCACCTGGAAATGCGGAAGGTCGGTAGAGTCATTGCATACTGTGGCTAGCACATAGCGGCATGTGCCCTGGAAATCAAAGAAAGTTCCATCAAAAGACTTGTAATGAGGGTCTCCGGAAGCAGAGCAACGTGCTTGTGGACGAGGATGGCAGCCATATTCGCCATCCAACACTTGGCAGACTTCCTCTTCACTGCAAGATGATGGTGTGCACTGGACATTTCCAGTAATTCCATCACAAACACAGGAGAACTGGCACTCTTCACCATGCCAGAATCTCTGTCCAGCCTGATAATACTTCCCAGAGTAGTGACAACCACAACCCATGGGAGGCACACAGTGATCTCCATTCAACACATTTCCGTCATTACACTGACAACCCTCCTGGCACTGCAAGCTGCACTGGAATGGGAATGAGAGGCTGGGGCAGGATGCAGGGCAGGAGGTGCCACATACTTCATAATGAGTATTATTTGGACAGGTGGGTTCTGGAATTAAAAAAGCATAAAGACAATGTCAGAAAACATTAACTTTACATTGACATGAATGCAAGTTTTAGTTTCACACATTCAAAACAAGATGCTGACCACAGTTAGTGACATTTCTCCAGTCTTCTACTACAATCCCATTTTGTTGGCAAAGCAGTGTGTAACCTCGCAGAGCCTCACATAGAGCCTCTTTGGCACCTTGTGTTTGCTCCAGCAACTGAACACAATCAGCAATTCGCTGTTGAGGATTAAATGTTCTGCTGCACTCAGCAAACGGTCCATCAAGCAAAGCCATGATACCACACTGTTGACTGAACTGGCTCCTGCTCTGAAACTGCCCTGGCACCCAGCTGTCAAATGGCTCCTCGCACTGGGCTGATAGGGATCCATCCCGCCAACTGCCCGCAAACAGTTGAGTGTCATTTAAAAGGACGCCATCTGGTGTGTAAAACTCATCAGCAATATCTCCATTCAGGTTTCCACAAAGTCCTCCAAGTGTGCCATTGTAGGTGCTTGGCGCTGTGATTCGGACAATGTGTGGCCAGTCAGCTCTCACTGTCACCCCAAAGTTTGTTTCCAAAACAAAACCCCTCACACTGCTGTGATAGATGCGGATTTGACCAGAGCCAACACTGACGGGTAGACCAACCATCTGACCATCCACCTGAAGAGACAAAGTATAAAGAAACTTTTTCATGCTGCAGACAGATTGACACATAATGCAACAATGCTCTCATTCTCATAGATTTACATGTCAATATGTTGCATTACCTTTACATTGCTTCCTTCTCCCATTTCAATGGAGACCTGGATTCCTCCTGCCTCGAACTTCAGAAACCTGGCAAAGTCTTGAAGACCTCTGGGTATTTTCTCTACAGTCAATACAAAGTGTGGCAGAGAGGATGGCCCCATCACTCTAGCTAGGGTTAGTCCACATGCTCCAGGGTATCTGAAAATTTGCCCGTCAAAAGTGTGATATGACCCTAGATCTTCAACTGAGCAGGTAGCATAACCAATAGGTCTGCAGCCTCTGACACCATTATGGACCTCACACACCTCTCCTGGACCACACTGATACTGATGGCAGATCATTGACATGCTGCTACACACACATTGTCTCCCACAGTCACCGTCCAACACTACCGATTGCCCTTCAGTGTAATAAAAGCCCTCAAACGTACAACCACAGTTTGCTTGAGGCACACACACTCCAGCACTGAGAATGTACCCAGGATCACAGATACAACTTTCCTGATTAGGCAAGGGGCAGTTCATTGGGGCAGATGGATTACTACATGTTGCTGGGCAGCCTGTTCCTTGAGGCTCAAAATGACTGTGTTCAGGGCACTGAATTTCTGGGAATGAAGAAAAAAAGTAGAGAATATGCATCAATTCCTGTAATATTTCAATGTAGTCAGAAATTTGTTCTATTCAAATCATTAAATTCTGCAGGAGACCTACCACAAAATCCTTGCTGCCTCCACTGCCCAAGGTGTACACCTTGTTGTTGGCACTGAGTGGCATACACATTAAGAGCCTGGCACAAAATTGGCTGGTACCCTTGTCCCAAACAAAGGTCATAGACACAGTTCTCCGTGTAGGTCTGTGGTGCAAGAGTAGAATGGCAAGCGGCAAAAGGACCAGCAACATCTCCAAGGATTCCACAGTGGTTTGTGTCACTGTAACGATTTGTTTCATCAGTGGTGCAAACGGCACAAGCCAGACCTGTGCACCTGACATTATGGCACTCAGAGTCTGTGTCACTATCTACTTTCCAACTGTTGGCAAAGTCCACATCTGAGCTCAAGATCTCCCCACTGGGTGAACGGAAGTCATCATCAGAGCGCAGGTTATAGTTTCCACACAGACCGCAGGTGGCATTCTGATAGTCATATGGTACAGAGATGCTGACGTAGCTGTATGCATCATATGTAACAAGCAGACCAAAGTCTGTGCTGATGGCCAAAGAAAAACCTGACTGATAGACTTGGATGGAGCCATTGTGTAGGGAGAATGGTGTTGCTGCAAAGCTTCCATTAATCTGAACAACGTTAGAAAAACAATAAATTAGAAAATTAAATATAAGACAGCAATTGAGAGAGAATTCAAATAAATACTTATACTGACCCTTGCTTCATAGTTGTGATCTCTAACCAGTTCAATTACTTCATCATAGACAAACACTCTAACCATCCGTGTCCAAGACACATGCGTGCTACCCCTATGCTCATTTTTGCCCTCAATGCGATAGTATGGCAATCCATTGTTGCAAGCCTAAACAATGAATTTTAAAAAATTACAATGTATTCATAACTTTTGTAAAACAAATATAACAACAAAATTATAAATTCAAACCTCTGATAGAACGTATGTGCAGGTCCCTTGAAAGTGAAAAACCTGATTGTCAAAGGTGTAGTAGTGAGGATCACCAGAGATGGTACATGTTTGCCGTGGAATGTTCTGGCAAGAGTATTGAAAAGCAGCTGCACGACAGGCTTGGGAATAACTGCATGGCTCCAGGCTACACTGAAGACCACTGTTGGTACAAATGCATTTCTGCTGGCAGGTGGCATCACTCCAGAAAGAGTCTCCAAGCTGGACTGCAAAACCTATAATAAAAAGTGAAAAACAGTGGCTTTCACATTTGAAATCAATGCATCTCAAATTCGTAGAACAAAAACCTAAATAATGTTAAGGAATAATGATTAAAAGGTTAATCGATAAGCTAAAAAGAAGCGAAAATTGTTACCATTAAACTGACAACCCCGTAATCCATTATCTGTTCGGAAGGCCCATCTGCCAGGCACATCGACATTGCTGCTATGGTTTAAGTTTGTGATGTCACTCTGTAGCGAACTCGTAATTGAGAAGTAGTATCTAGAACTTCTGGTGTCATAACCAGCCTGTATATGATTAAAATAAGCGATTAAAAGAATAAGAAAAAACATGTTAGTGTTTTTGTAAAGTTAGTCAGTTGGTGCTGATTCAACTTCTGTTTTTCACACCTGTACAAATCGATGAGTTGGAGCAACTGTTCCATAATTCATCAAAATAAAGGATAAATGGCCATCAGAAATGAAAACCACTTGAAAAGATGTTTCCTGAAAAGACAAATGTGAAAATCACATGCTGGTCAACACTTATTTTCAAAAGCCACAAACACAGTAATCGTTTCAACTCTGCTTTGGGATTAAATATATTCTGATGTGGTGATAAACAAGAAGATTTTGTAAAGTCAGATTATATTTCTTACGGTTCTTGAATTTGGATAATATGGAACTCTGTCCCATGTTACAACAAAGACCCAAGTAGCTGAGAACCGCAGGTCAGGGAAGTATTGGTTAATGTCTTGTGTGGCATTTGAAATGACACTGCCGGAGGTGTACTGCTGATATGAAATGACACCAGTGAAGCGGTTATCAATATCTGCCCACAATGGCGCAATGATGTCTTGTCCACCATAACCTGGGAATTGGTATGGATAGTAGCTGTACCATGGCCAGTCAAAAGTCAAGAATCCATTGTTGCTGATCTGAAAAAAAAAAAAAAAACGTTTTTTTACCAACTGTACAACATTTTAAGTCAAAAGAGACAGTAGATAATATTTTTTTTTTCTGTCCTTAACCACATCCTAATCCATATAAGTTATTTCAGTGTAATATCATATAACTGGTGCAGTTTATTGAGAAAATGTTTTTTTTTTTCTAAGTTAGATGATTGAGATCACTTGATTGTGGGACTGTGTACAAGCCCTCCAAGCATATTTTGATTATTCAAAAGTAAAATGAATAATAAAGTTAATGCAATGGGGGTATAAAGAAAATCATACCATAATCACTTACATATACTTGGTTGTATGTCTGTTCAAAAAATATGAATGGTCGTAGAAAATAGATGACTGATGAAATTCCATCGTCAGAACGATCCGTTTCTATGTCTCCAAATCCAAATGGATAAAATGGTCCTACATTTGTATTATAGACAGGGGGTGGAAATACAATTCACATTGTATATGTCAGATTTAGTATTATATAGTACAAAACATAAATATTTCAGTGTTCTGTTACCATGTGATTCCACATTAACATCGTTTTTGTAAATTGCAATAACCCACCTGAGGAAATATTTGTTGTTGTCGTGGAATTTAGGATACTAATATCTGTAAAAGAAAACAAACATGGTAAATAAAATTTTATATACACATAGACTCATTTAATGCATACCAGAAATGTATGTACTGCTAATATTAGTTCTGCTACTATTAATAATACTTTTACTGCCTCTCCTATTAAATGTATTTTTTTATTGTGTGCATTTTATTATTTGCATGATTTGGATGTTGTTGTTTTTGTTTTTTTGTTTTTGCATATTGACAACAACTGAAGAACTTATACTCTACCTGCACAATATGCAGAGCAGATTTGTGGCCTGACAAACTCGTAAACATAATAGTTTCCTGGACAAGCTTTGACTTGAATGGGATGAGATTTTAAATCACAGCAGCCACTCCATGAGGAAGCACAGACTTGTCGAGTGACCACTCCATCTTCAGGTTGTGGATGGGAGCCGTTGAGCCAAAGTGGGTAATAAGTACTACACATACCAGCACTAACACATGACTCTGGCATCTGGACACTCTGACCATAGTAGAAGAGCCTGTACCAGCCATTCCAGTTGACATTATAATCACACATTACATTGTAATAATAATATTTATCATAGTATGGGTGGTCAGTGGCTCTCCGTGGCTCATCCAGACTGTTGTAGTTATAGCAAGGGTCAACACTTGGAGTGGTAAATGGATCTGTATAAGGAACAGTAAAAAAAGATTTTCTTTGAATTCACACAAACATATGATTTCTACAGTTAAAGAAATTAATATCATGTATGTAAATGCAGAAATGTAAAAAGTGTAAGGGAAGGACTCTACCTGCACAATATGTAGGAGCTGGAATTGATGGCTTTGGTTTTTTCAATTCGTAGACATAGTAATTTCCAGGACAAGCTTTGACTTGGATTGGGTGGGATTGATTAGAACTGCACTGGTAATTAACAGAGGCGTAGACTTCCCGAGTTACAACTCCGTCTTCTAACTGAGGATGAGGTCCACCAAGCCACAGAGAACTAAAACCTCCACATGAAATGTAAGTGAAACACCACTCAGGCATCTGAGCGCTAATTCCATTAAGGTAGAGTCGATACCAGCCATGCCATTCAATGAGACCGTCGTCATATTGATATTGAGACCCATAACTTAATGTGCTTCTCCAGTAGTTGTCAAGAATGTTGTAGTCATTGCATGGGTCATAATCTATGCTGAAAGTGGCTGAAAAAACATTAAAATATTAAATAAAAGATTATATTTATATTGGTAATAATGGTCGCCATATCGAAAATACTGACATCACATTGTTAATGGAAAAATGCAATAATAAAGCTTATAACTGGTTGTAACAAATAAAATGGAATTGGTTGTTTGAGTTTTGGTTAGGTGACATTAATGCTATTAATCAGTCCATCTTGGTTCTCTAAGTGGCTGTTCACATATTGCATGTAAAAGTGGTGGCAAGTGAAAGGTGTGTTGCTTACTTCACGAATTTCAACACGCTTCTGAGATTGTGCTCCCGTGGGGAAAAATGTTAATGTTTTGCTGTGCATCTTCATTTGATATAACAAACGTGCATGCACAAAAGCCTCGATACGCGAATGACCATTGTATACCGTTAACTCATTAATTACCATTCTTAAAAAACAAAAGAACTGGTTATTTATTTACCCACTACCCATCTTACATTAAATGTATTGAATATACTATAAAACTTACACATGCTGGACCCAATAACCGAAGCTGGGCTTGTAGAGGAAAAGGCTTCTGTTATAGTACTAATATCTGAAATATAGAATTTGAGAGATTAGAGAAATAACTGTTTAATTTATTGATGATGATAATAATAATAGTAATAACAACAACAGAATAACAGTACCTGTGCAGTACCCTGAACATGTATATGTAGGTGGCTTCACAAATTCATAGACATAGTAATCGCCTGGGCAAGCTTTGACCCTGATGGGTGTTGACTTTAAATCACAGCAGCCATACCATGTGCTTCCACAGACCTCCCTGATCACCACTCCATCCCCTATCTGAGGGTGAGGACCGTTGAGTGACAGACTGTTTTGTGTGTTACAGCCTCCTCCACTAACACAGCTCTCTGGCATTCGGATGTTCATTCCATTATAGAAAAGTCGGTACCAGCCGTTCCAGGAGAAATTCTCATCACAAACATACAATCCACTTTCATTTGTGTCTCTCCAGGGACGATCCAGAGATGTATAGTTGTAACAAGGATCATTACTGGTACTGTCAAAAGCAACTGTTAAGGAGAAAACGTAATTTTTTAAATCACTGCTAAAATGAATTAAAGAATACCTTTTTTCATTAAACCATACAACATAATACATAAAACTTCACCTGTACAATACACAGGTTTGAAGATTGAAGCATTGGGTTTGACAAGTTCATAGACGTAATAATCTCCTGGACAGGCTTTAACTTGAATGGAAGTTGATTCATAGAAGCCACACTGGTGGGACATGTTGTTCCACCACCACCACCACCACTCCCAATACCATGATGACCTCGACCATGTACCCAAAACTTCACGGGTCACCACCCCATCCTCAAGTCGTGGATGAGAACCATTGAGAAACAGTCCAGTATCACCACCACATCCTGTCTGTGTCACACACCACTCTGAGAGCTGAGCATTTTTTCCATACAAATACAGCCGATACCAGCCTCTCCATTCAACAAGAGTGTCATCACGGCTTGAGTAATAGTTATAGTTGTTCTGGCGCAAGTCTCTCCAATTTTCATCAATAACATTGTATCCAAAGCATGGGTCAAAGCTTTGAGTTGTGACTTCTAAAATAGTTGAAAAAAAAGTGAGAAAAATGAGGGGTTTGCACTGTAGTTTAAATATCTAAATGGCTTTATTTAAAATAAATCTATTGACTTTTGTAAATCAAGTAAAAATCAGATTTAAAGATCATCTATGGTGTAAATACCTTTAATAATTGACTTACAAAAAGATCAGTGACTAAATCAGAATAATAGATTGAGCGCACACAAAACTGGTGAAAAGTAATCTTATATTTTCTAAAAGTATAGCATTATCATAAAAATAGGCCTTACTTTATTATTATCTCTTTGGTGGTGTTTTTTCCCCAGTGATCTGTTTTTTTTTTTTTTATTTAAGGCTTACTTGTATTAATATGTGTGAATGAATGTCTGTATTTCACTGTTTTAACAACAAAATACAGATGCAATCAGACTATCAACTGTTTAGTTATAAAGATGTATCTATACGTTCACCCTAAATATAGATATGTATATAGGTTACAGCCCATTGGTTAAGTATTTGCATAAACGTTTGTGGCGTAATGCATGAAAGCTAACTGACAAAACAAAATTCAATATTTAAGGGCAAATGCTACAGAAATATTCTTTACCTGCACAGTAGGTCCCATGGCAAAAGCTTGGTGAAACAAACTCATAGACGTAGTAACTTCCAGGGCAGGCTTTCACTTGAATAGAATTGGAATGAAAAAAGCAGCAGTCGTTGTTCCAGTGACCACAGATACTTCGCGTTACCACTCCATCCTCGACTCGCGGATGTTCTCCATTTAGCCACAGAGGGGCATGAGTACTACACCTCAACTCATTAACACATGTGTCTGGCATCTGAGCGCTCTGGCCACTAATGTAGAGGCGATACCAGCCGTTCCAGTTGGCATACATGTCACACCGTATAGTGGAGGACTGCGTATTGTTAACTGATCTCCAATAATCATCCAGCACAGTGTAGTTATAGCAGGGGTCAAAAGCATCAGCCTCTGTTGTGGAAAAGTAAAATGAAAAATAAGAATAGAATAATTATTTTGAATCAGAATTGACATGTTAATCTTAATCTTGACCCTACAAAGTCATTTTTAAAATGGAGATCTTTAAATCTACTTACACAACACATTTAAAAATAGTGTAGTTTCCTACTGATCTTTTAACCTAAGAGCAAATGTATGCTTTTCAGATTATTCCCATGAGGCATTTTTTTAGAAATAAATTAATATTACCTGAGGTTGTAGAGGGTAGAGTGGTGGATTCTGGAGTTGTAGTTGTCACTGCTGTTGTAGATGCTAATATGTTGTTGTGTCTGGTAACATCTACAACACAAGGAAAAATAAATACTTTAAGAATGATACATTTTAGTTAATGTCAATCAATTTTAAAATCAACCTAAAAAAAACATGCAGTAAACAAAAGGAAATCACCTACCTATACAATAAGATGAACAGAATGTTGGCCTGGCAAACTTATACACAAAATAGTTTCCAGGACAGGCTTTGACTTGTATGGGATGAGATGTGTAACCACAGCAGTCATTCCATGTGGGACTGCAGACTTGTCGGGTGACCACTCCATCTTCCAGACTTGGGTGGGAGCCGTTGAGCCAAAGTGGCTGATAACTGCCACACATGCCATTGCTAACACATGAATCTTGCATCTGGACACTCTGACCATTGTAGAAGAGCCTGTACCAGCCATTCCAGACAACATTATAATCACACACGCTGCCGAAGTAAGAATTGTTGCTGGCTCTCCAAGGCTCATCCAGACCAGTATAGTCGTAGCAGGGGTCAGTATTTGGGGTGTTAAGTGAATCTAAAGTAAAAATATAAAGAATATATGTGTTAGTGCCCAGCATAAATGAGTACATAAGTAACATATCTCACATTTAAATTAATATTTAACGAGATATTATGAAAAAACATATTGGTGCAAATCAATTTTATTTGATTTTCATTACATTTATTTGATTATTACTGAAGGCTGAAAAAAGACTGCAGATCACTGAGCAAAAAATGGGCATACCCCAATGAACATGTTAGGAGTCAACAAATCAAAAGTGTAATGAACAGATATATTTAAAAATAAATAAATAAATAAAGGTTTAAACATAACTGAAACTGCCAAGAATATATACTGTATATGATCTGATTTCACTCATAAATGGATTAAAAATAATAATTTTCAAAGGAGGTGTATTAACTAATGCTGGCCATGTTATATTGCATTCAATATATTTACAATAATTAATGACAACATTTAGAATTAAAAAGTCTATAAATTAATTTGTTAAAAGTTATGACAGTAGATGTACATTATATAAAGCATGAAGGAGAATGTACCTGCACAATATACAGGAGCTGGAATTGATGGCTTTGGCCTAATAAGTTTATAGACGTAGTAATTTCCAGAACACGCTTTGACTTGGATTGGGTCTGATCTGTAGTTGTTGCACTGGTTATTAACAGAGCCGTAAACCTTTCGAGTTACAACTCCATCTTCAAGCTGTGGATGAGGGTCACCAAGCCAAAGTGAAACGTAACCTCCGCATGACATATAACTGAAACACCACTCGGGAATCTCAGCACTTGACCCATTGATAAAAAGTCGATACCAGCCATCCCAGTGAACACGAGAGTCATCGTATCCATGTCCATCCGCCAACCAGTTATTGTATACGCTTCTCCAGTAATTGTCAAGACTGTTGTAGTTATAGCACGGGTCATAATCTGCATTGATTGTAGATGGTGAAAAGAGAGGAAGAAAAAATAAACATAAAAAATACACAGTGCCACTTCATTCCACACATCAGTTAACCACACAACATTTTAAGTAATTCTTGGACTAAATAAAAAATGAAGTTCTGCACAAGACTTTTGGCCAGCGGAGAAATTAAAATGGTCGTGCCCAACTGAGTCTGGTTCTCTCAAGGTTTTTTTTTTTCACTCCCATCAGGTGAAGTTTTTTTTCCCTCTCCGCTGTCGCCACTGCCTCGCATGGTTCAGGACTGGTAGAGCTACGCATCGATGAATTTGCTCTTTGGTGTTTGAACTCTCAGTAATGATTAAATCACACTGAACTGAGCTAAACTGAACTGAACTGAACTTAAACACTAAAACCTGAACCACACTGTTCCAGTTACTGAACCACACTGTTCCAGTTACTATGACCATTTATGTGAAGCTGCTTTGACACAATCTACATTGTAAAAGCGCTATACAAATAAAGCTGAATTGAATTGAATCGGCGGTCATCTTTGAAACACCTCTCTGTAAGTATGGTCAGGCATTCTGTTTGAATGGGGAAACATCAAATTCTCCAAAATTGCTCGCCAAGATTATGGTTAAATTTCATGTTAGGAATCAACAATAAAAGTAAACAAAAACATCAGTTTCATATTGTAAACAGAAAATCAGCAGAAACTCACGTCTGGTCTGAGCCCCTCCCACGCAAAAACTTCAGTCTATATCAATTGCTGATTGGCTCCTGTACTAGTAGGCGGGGCTTCATTCATCATATCTACTTTTACACTTTTCCCCATTCAAAACTATTTGAGTGATACATCTTGTGTATTCTATAGTCTTTGGTTGAACAATGCTGTTTGATAAATCAATTACTACCCAGTGGCCTGGAATGTACAAAACCCCTCTAAACCAGCCTGGTCGATCAGCTAACCAGCCTAGGCTGATTTAAGCAATTTTTTTCAGCTTCTGCCTCGAGTGTTCATCATGGCCCACTGGGCCTGCCTTGCACATAGCCAAGCATTTATACTTCTAAGAGCTGTTTGTGTTGCTCTGCAATAACTCTTCCGAAACACTAGCTGGCAGTAGGTTATGTTCCTCCGTGTCGAGTTTCTACAAGTAGCTAAAACTTGCTTATTCAGAGGTGGGAACTGGTGGACGTGCAACAATTTTAATCAAAAGGTAAACACTTCACGCGATAGACACTTGTAAACACACTCTCTATCTAGCTCACTGCTCTTAGCACTGCCCACACTTGTCACCACTACCAAGCTGACCAATCACAGAGCTTGTGATTAATTGTGTAATTAAGTGTCGTTAATTGTAGATAATTAAGGTGTGCGTCAGCGTCGGCCACAGCGAGGGCTATGCGACTGCGCGCAGGCTGCACTGGAGCATGGGCTTGACGCAGAAGTATAAATCACCTTTTAGACAACAAATAAATAAATACAAAATAATTCCTTGACTTTCCTGACCCTTAATATTCCATGAGACATGGGAACCTTGGAATAATTATGTTTGATGGCTCTTTTAAGTGACAGCTAAAGATATGTACTTTTTTTTTTACAATAGAAACATACTCAAGGTAATGCTGGATCCAGTGACGGCAGCTGGACTTGTAGTGGGAAGCTGAGATATTGTGCTGACATCTGAAAATAGGAAAGTGTAACACATTACTGCATGGACCATTTGTGTGTAAGAACTGGTTTTTAAAAAATTAATTAACATGTATCACCTATACAATATCCTGAACATGAGAACGATGGATCAGTCAATTCATACACATAGTAATCGCCTGGGCAAGCTTTGACCCTGATAGGTGTTGATCTGAAAGCACAGCAGCCATACCATGTGCTTCCACAGACCTCCCTGATCACCACTCCATCCTCTATCTGAGGGTGAGGACCGTTGAGTGTCAGACCGTTTTGTGTGTTACAGCCTCCTCCACTAACACAGCTCTCTGGCATTCGGATGTTCATTCCATCATAGAAAAGTCGGTACCAGCCGTTCCAAGTGAAAGAGCCGTCACAGATGTAAAATCCACTTTCATTTGTGGCTCTCCAGGGACGATCCAGAGATTCATAGTCGTAACAAGGATCATTACTGGTGTTGTTGAAAGCAACTGTTAAGAAGAAAAACGGAAGTTAATGAAATTACTGTTAGAATGTTGTCAAAAGTGTATAGGGTTTTGTGGCTTGTGGTTTGTTGTTTAACCGGTTAAAACAATGATTTTAAAAAAAGTCTGATTCTTTACTATATATCATTAATTGAAATGCAGTTTTAGCTATATTATACCAAAATATTAATCTTATACTGAAAACAACCAGGTTATATACACAAAATACACAAGCACCTGTACAGTATGTAGGCTTAGGCATAAATGTGCTTGGTTTGATGAGTTCATAGACGTAATAATCTCCTGGGCAGGCTTTGACTTGGATGGAGTTGGATCTATAGTTGCCACATTGGCTGAAATACCACCCTGATGACATTCCTAACACATCACGGGTCACCACTCCATCCTCAAGTTTGGGATGAGAGGCATTGAGATACAGTCCAGTTTCACCACCACATCCAGAGTAGCTCACACACCACTCAGAGAGCTGAGCACTTGTGCCATTCAAATACAGCCGATACCAGCCGCTCCATTCAACAAGAGTGTCATCGTGGACATTGTATGGGGAGTTGTAGCCGAGTACTTCTAAACCTCTCCAGCCATCATCAAGAATACTGTACTGAGTGCACGGTTCAGAGACGGGAGTTCTGACATCTAGGAGATAAAAGATGAAATTAGTGACAGAGGTAAGAAATGTTAGCCTTTACATATGACATATGTTATCTGCCATAATGCAATAAATAATGGACATTGAACAATTAAAATTGACAAACCATGCATAATATAGTGGACAATTCAAAACCCAGTCATTAAGTCCTTATTATGAATTATTTACATGTGTTTTAAGAATACTTTACAACTGGTTTACACCACTGCATGATGAAAAATGTGCAGAAATGCAGATGAAAAACAGCTTAATTTAAAATAAAAACTATATATAATAATAATTCATAACCAATATAGGTCAGATGGCACCACATAGAGAACAACAGAAATGCAAGCCTGTAAACAATTCTGGATACACTACTTTTAGGTTTTGAACTGTATTCAAATACTTTAAGAAACCTAAAAAAAAAAAAAAACTTTAACCTTATAAAATAATAATAATGATTAAAAAAATCAACCAATCAATTTAAAAAAAATTGTGTCAAAGGAGAACAGAACATTACATTACCAGTTGTTATGGTCGGTGGTGTGACAGTTATATTGTTGGTACCATTGCTGAGTTCTGAAAAGTTTTTGGTGAATATTAGATTAATACTTATTTTTTGTAAAATAAATCAAAAAGACACTTCTACATACATGAATAAATGTAAACATATTTACCTGCACAGTATGCCGTAGAGCAGAACACTGGGTTTTTGAACTCATACACATAATAATTGCCAGGGCAGGCTTTCACTTTCATGGGATCAAATATAAAATTGCAGCAGTCACCGCTCCAGTGGCCACAGACATCTCGGGTGACCACTCCATCTTCAACTTTTGGATGTTGACCATTTAGCCACAGTGGAGCAACGGTGCCACATCTAAATTGATCAACACAAGTCTCTGGCATCTGAGCATTTTGACCATTGAGGAAGAGACGATACCAGCCAACCCAAGTCGAACTAGCATCACAATTGATTGAATTTTGATTTTCTATTGCCCTCCATGGATCATCCAGGGCTGTGTAGTTGTAGCAGGGGTCAATCTGGAAAGCTGGTGTTTAAAAAATGTACATAAAAATATATAAATGCACAGACACTATGTACTGAAATATAATATAATTATGTAATGATATAGAATATTGTATATATATATATATATATATATATATATATATATATATATATATATATATATATATATATATATATACATACATACATACATATATATATATATATACATACATACATGCACACACACACACACACACACACACTTACAGTCAGCAGAGAGCACAACATTCTAACTTACCAGCTAAGGCAGTCTGTGGAATCGGAGTTGAAACACTGATACTAGTATTCCTGACATCTGTAAAATAAATACATGAATAAATGCACACACATATATAATGAAATTAATATGCAAAAAGCAGATAGATTTTCTAGCAAATCTCATATCATTGTGCAAACCTGTCTGTCAAATGCAAACACATACCTGCACAGTAGGTCCCATAGCAGAAACCAGGGCTGACAAATTCATAGACGTAGTAATTTCCTGGGCAAGCTTTCACTCTAATGGAATTAGACTGGAAAGCGCAGCAGTCGCCCCACCAGTGACCACAGACAGCTCGAGTCACCACTCCATCCTCAATTTGTGGGTGTGGACCATTTAGCCACAGAGGGGCATGAGTGCCACAGCTCAGCCGATCAACACACGTGTCGGGCATGTGAACGCTTTGGCCATGGATGAAGAGACGATACCAGCCGTTCCAGCTGATGTATGTGTCACACCGTAGATCAAAGGTGAATCGATTGTCTGTGGCTCTCCAAGGTTCATCCAACACGGTGTAGCTATTGCACGGGTCAAACTGGAGTGCTGCGAATGCACAAAATGAGATATTTTTGTCCACTGCCATGTATTAAATTCTCAGAACTGGCAACACTGTCTAGTTATGCACCACCTCAGAATAAGTGTAGAGGCTTTTAATATGAGTAAAACAAAAACGCGACCTAACAACCAGGGATTTCAAAATGAAATAGGCATAAGTAAAAAATAAACATGTTAGAACCTGCTATTAAAATAAGTGAAAGGTTTAAAGTTCTGGGGGTTTTTGCTAATCGCTAGTTTTAACCACGGTCTAGAACTAGTCATTCATTCATTCATTTTCTTGTCGGCTTAGTCCCTTTATTAATCCGGGGTCACCACAGCGGAATGAACCACCAACTTATCCAGCAAGTTTTTACGCAGCGGATGCCCTTCCAGCCGCAACCCATCTCTGGGAAACATCCACACACACATTTACACACACTACGGACAATTTAGCCTACCCAATTCATCTGTACCGCATGTCTTTGGGGGAAACACCCGGAGGAAACCCATGCGAAGGCAGGGAGAACATGAAGACTCCACACAGAAACACCAACTGACCCGAGGTTCAAACCAGCGACTTTCTTGCTGTGAGGCGACAGCACTACCTACTGCGCCACTGTCTGGCCCGTAGTACTAGTCAACACAGAAGAACAAGTCCAAAATAATAGGCTATTCATCTATAGGCTAAGTTCGTAAATAAGTCAGCGTTTTGACGAGGAGTAACATTAGTTCAAAACATATCTTATATCTTAATTTATTAGTTACATGTAAAAAATGTTATTAACCGAGGTAATAATTAATCCAAACGGCCAGCTTAGAATGTCGACCACATAAAAGTTGAAGACTGTTTTACCTCCAACCTATAAATGAGACCTCAAGCACATAAAGTTACCAAATAAATACAACTGTGTATTGTATACAAATTAAATTGAGCATATTAAAAACATAAAGGCTATGATAACAATATGAATAGTTAAAGCTAGCCAATATCTAACACTGCTAATGACTTATAGCAAAAGTAGCTATAGCAAATGCTGTATTGCATTATGTTAAAACGACAAGTGAATGCAGTCTATGAGAAAAAAAAGTAAACTGGGGAGAGCA
Organism: Danio rerio; assembly: GCF_052040795.2. Classification (NCBI taxonomy): domain Eukaryota; kingdom Metazoa; phylum Chordata; class Actinopteri; order Cypriniformes; family Danionidae; genus Danio; species Danio rerio. The sequence goes on along the minus strand of NC_141032.1, from coordinate 41,462,386 downwards.
GGGCACAAGGTAACACTTTTATGTCTTGGTTAAATAAGGAACAAAGTAATAGGGTTAGACAAACCATATATTTATTTTTACCAATAACAAACAAGACTCTCTGCAAATGAGCACTGGTTGTATTATTAATGTGTTATGGTTTCTGTGCAGTATTGCCAAAAGTGCCAGGAGTATAAATTACGATTTACCTCACCTGCTGGGCAAGTTGTGACATAGGTTACAGGGGGCTGGTTGTAACACTTATAAAGGCAGATTTACCACAATTAATTTAAATTCAGTTTACTTTAAATAGTAGCTATATTTCCTCAGTAATTGTCTCATTTCTTTTTTATTGTTACATAACACAGTGTATTTATTTATGTATGTGTTTATTGGATAAACACATTTGAATCTATTTGCATTGTTAGCCATTTATCCATTATACAACGCATTTATTTACATTATTAGCAATATTTTTTATTTTTAAAAACATTTTTATTTTAAAAGGTCTCAACATTAGACTCAAAATTATATATATATATATATATATATATATATATATATATATATATATATATATATATATATATATATATATATATATATATATATATATATATTTTTTTTTTTTTTTTTTTTTTTTTTTTTTTTTTGTTTTGTTTGTTAGTTTAGTTGGTGTCCAACAGTGTGTGGCTTAATTGTAACTCCCTGCTACAACTAACCCCGCTGTGTCATGTTTTCCTCAAAACTGGCTAGCAGTCACTGTGTTTTTTACATATTTCAAAATGGTTTAATCTTTTAGTCTAGACTTTTTAAAATAAAAAAAAATAGTAACTATAATAAAAAATAATTTTATGCTGCAAAAATGGCTTCTCCTGTGTTTCTCATCCAAATTTCACCAAACTTTTTGAATAATTGGCAGGAAGACGTCTGCTGACATTGTGGTGAAAACCATGGAAGCATGCCATGGTTAATCCTGGGAAAATAACTTAAAACTCTGTGTTACATTTAACCCTGCGTTACTTTGTGCCCCACGGTCCCCTACACCACACACTCAGCTTTAAAAATAAAACCTATTGTGGTGGTGGTGATAATGATGATGAATAATAATACAACAACTTAAGTGTAATGTAGTAGAAACATCAAATAGTTATGTTTTAAAAAGTACAATACTATACCCTGATAGGAATCAGTAGTGGATTCTACTGGTATTATTGCCAGCTCTGTTGTAGATGGCATTGTAGTTGGGAAATTTATACTTCCGACATCTAAAGGAAAAAAAAGTTTAGATTACAACCTGTCATTTTAATCACAACAAAAACTGTTAAATAAAGTCCCAAATCAACCCCTATATGAAGAACACATGTGTTTACCTGCACAATAAGATGAACACTGTTGTGGCTTGACAAACTGATACACATAATAATTTCCTGAACAGGCTTTGACTTGTATGGGATGAGATCTGTAACCACAGCAGTCATTCCAGGTGGGACTGCAGACTTGTCGGGTGACCACTCCATCTTCTAGACTTGGGTGGGAGCCATCAAGCGAAAGTGGGTGAGGAGAGCCACACATACCAATTTCAACACATGAATCTGGCATCTGGACACTCTGACCATTGTAGAAGAGCCTGTACCAGCCATTCCACTCAACATTATAGTCACACAGATTACTACTGTAAAAATGATCAGTGGCTCTCTGAGGGTCATCCAGACTGGTGTAGTAGTGGCAGGGATCAGTATTTGGAGGGCTGAATGGAACTATAGTGAAAATATAGAGAGTGTATTATTTGTATTGTGGAGTTAACAAAAAAAAAAAAAGCTGTGCAGCAAGTTGCCTTACAGTTTTAATTTTAGTCAACTTTTGTGTGCTGTTATGATATGGTGACACTAAGGGCTGCAACAACTAATGGATTAAATCAATAAAAATCGACTACTAAAAGCGTTGGCCACAAATTTCATAATCGATTAGTTGTGCCGCGCAAGACGGTGACGTTTGATTATTAAAAAACACTTCAGTTCAGCGCGGAGCATAGTGAACACGGTCTCTTTCACGCACTGATACAGAGTTCGCCGCCTCATAGACAGGGATGAGCAGGAAGGGAGTTCAACAGCTGGGTAAAACACTACAGAATCCTACTTCTGTTCCGTTTTGAAGTGAGGACTGTAAAGTCCCTGGTGCTGATGTTTTACTCATTATGCAGCTTGACAAGCATGACAAGTAAGTGTTAGCTCATTTACCTTAAGAGCGGCAACTGAGAAAATCAAACCGAGCTTTGGGTCGATGTATGGCGCTAATGAGTCAGCGAGCTTGCGCTGAGCTCTCAGTAAGGGACCGTTGGAAAAGTGCCTTTTTTTTCTTTTTTTTAAACAAAACCAACTTAACCCCGCTGAGAAAGACGTGTCATATTATCACAATTATGCAGCGTTATAACCGTCTAATGCTTAATTTATGTTTTAGACATGTAAACGCATACTAGTAGAAAAATAAATCTACCCTGCTGAAAAATCCAGCTTAAACCAGCCTAGGCTGGTTGGCTGGTTTTAGCTGGTTGACCAGCCTGGTTTTAGAGGGGTTTTGGCCATTTCCAGGCTGGTTTCCAGCCATTTCCAGCCTGGTCTTAGCTGGTCAGGCTGGAAAATGACCAGCCAAATCCAGCTAAAACCAGCTTGACCGGCCTGGTTAAAGCTGGATATAGCTGGTTTTGGCTGGACTCCCAGCTTGGCTAGGCTGGTCAAGCTGGTTTTAGCTGGTCATCTCCCAGCCTGACCAGTTAAGACCAGGCTGGAAATGGCTGGAAACCAGCCTGGAAGTGGCCAAAACCCCTCTAAAACCAGGCTGGTCAACCAGCTAAAACCAGCCAACCAGCCTAGGCTGGTTTAGGCTGGATTTTTCAGCAGGGTAGAGTTTGTAAAAATCACAAGAAAGTCTAACAATCCATTCAAATGTAATTTGCCGATGTGTTTTATTCATATCAGATACATATATTGAAAGTAACTATAGAGTTGAATCTGTTCTTCTCTAAGTTCACCAGCCACTTACTTGCATGTATTTGGGGAGTAACTGGTGAATTCATGGGCTGAATCCTACGTGTTCTGCTTTTTATGAATGAGGCAAATGTGCGGCCATAAGTAGACATGGCAGCGACCATCTCGTGTTATAGATCACGATCACTTACACATTTATGTGAACTGTTTGAAACTTCTGTTTGAGATTATATCTCATTAAGATTATTTTATTTTCTTAATACACAAATACTTGTTTTAAGCAAACAATCACTTCATTTTGAGATGTTTTCTGAAAAAAAAAAAAAAAAAAAACAAGACATAATTTCTTATGCTATTCCATGTGTCTAGTATGTATCTTGACTTAAAAATATTTAGATATTTGGATTGAAAACAGGGCAGAACTATTTAGTTTTTTTTATTTTATTATTTTTTTTATTTTATTATTATTATCTTTATTATTATAACAGCTCAGGGATGAGCTTTTTTGAATAAAAATTTATGCTTTTCTTCTATTTTTTAAAATCTGATTTATCAATTGATAAAAAAGAAAAAAAAAAAACTCGACCGATTAATCGATTATCAAAATAACTGTTGCAGCCCTAGTGACACTACAATATATGTCTCTGTTACCTGCACAGTATGTAGGCACTGGGATCGATAGCTTTGGTTTTATTAGCTTGTAGACATAGTAATTTCCAGGACAAGCTTTGACTTGGATTGGGTCGGATTGATAGGAACTGCACTGTTCGTTAACAGAGCCGTAGACATCACGAGTAACAACTCCATCTTCTAGATGTGGATGTGAACCACCAAGCCACAGAGAAGTAAAACCTCCACATGACATTGAGCTGAAACACCACTCAGGCATCTGAGCGCTCGATCCATTAATGAAGAGTCGATACCAGCCCTGCCATGCAACACGAGTGTCATCATATCCAGAGATAGATCCATACAAAGGCAAGTAATTGAGCGTGCTTCTCCAGTAATTGTCAAGAACGTTGTAGCTGTGGCATGGATCATGACCCGTTACGTCAGCTGAGGAGATAAAAAAAAAGTTACTTTTTAAAACTCTTTGGTGTTAGTGTAAACTAACTTGTATGGTTTATTCTGACAGAAAATAAATACTAAAAACATAACTGAACATTTCACTTAGGCTACTATGTTGAATCTGGGGAAGTTCAAAGATGCTAAAGCAGACAAGTTGTGTGGTTAGAGTCCAAACTAAGTGTCTGAGAGTGGGTCAAAGAGTGGCGTGAGCTGGAAAAGGCAGGCTAAGAGATTTTGTAAATGTATTGTAATTCTACACAGATCTGTTGTGTAAGTGAGAATGCAATAACGACTCACTTTGGTTCAGGATTGATTTGTTCTTTTAGGAGGCAATAAGATTATTTGACAAACTTTGAACTTTAGAATTTAGCACATTTTTTCACAATAACAAACATCTACACTACACACTTACAGACAGGTAATATGTGATTTAATGTGTTTGCCCATACAATGGAAGCTAACTGTTTGGTTATCTGTTTAACATTTGAAAAACTACAATGTAACAATCAGGACAGGCAACTAAAATGCTCAGAATGGTATGTCAGGTCATATTTACAAAACTTCTATTGAGCTTTAGCAAATATAGCTGCTTGTTGCTTTTATAAACTGTTATTCCAGATACAGTAAAATCTAATTTATTAGCCCATCTTTGAAATCTTTTGTCTTTTTAAAATAAATATTTCCTAATTGATGCTTTAAAAAGCAAGGGCACTTTCACGATTTTTCCTATAATATATCTTCTTGAGAAAGTCTTATTTGTTTTAATTTGACTGAAACAAAAGAAGTTTTTAAAACTACAGTTGAAGTCAGAATTATTAGCCCCCCTTTGAAAGTTTGTTTCTTTTTAAAATATTTCCCAAATGATGTTTAACAGAGCATGGAAATTTTCACATTATGTCTGATAATATTTTTTTCCTTCTGGAGAAAGTCCTATTTGTTTTATTTCGGCTAGAATAAGAGCAGTTTAGAATTTTTTATGAACCATTTTAAGGTCAAAATTATTAGGCCCTTTAAGCTATATATTTTTGATAGTCTACAGAACAAATGATCATTATACAATAACTTGCCTAATTACCCTAACCCGCCTAGTTAATCTAATTAACCTAGTTAAGCCTTTAAATGTCACTTTAAGCTGTATAGAAGTGTCTTGAAAAATATCTGGTAAAATATTATTTACTATGACAAAGATAAAATAAATCAGTCATTAGAAATGAGTTACTTAAACTATTGTGTTTATAAATGTGTTGAAAACATCTTCTCTCCATTAAACAGAATTTTTATTTTATTTTATTTTATTTTTTTTTTTTTTTTTTGGGGGGGGGTAAACAGGGGGGCTATTAATTCTGACTTCAACTGTATTTTAGGGTCAATATTATTAGCTCCTTATTTATTATTATTATTATTATTTTGGACTGACTATACAGAACAAACCACAAAGGTCCAAAGACTTGACTAATTAACATATTTAAGTCTGTAAAATGCACTTTAAACTGAATACTAGTATCTTGCAAGATAACAAGTAAAAAAAATATTTTATCATTATGGCAAAGACAAAATAAATTAGTTAGTATAAATTACTTACTGTAATAAAGAAGTTACTTTGCTACTAACACTTTTATGTTTAAAATTATGTTAAACTTGTCTGTCAAAAATAAATTGAGAAATATTTTAAAATAAACAAACTATCAACTTTGTAATGAAGCTTTGAATGTCTGTCATTATATTTTACAGTCATTTCCTTATATTTAATTGTAAAAGAGCTAAAAAAAAAAAAAAAGTTTTCATCAATAAACTTACACTGCAAATTTTTCAAATTTAGAGTTTTGTAACAAGATATAATTGAGCACTATTAACCATGCCACATATTTCTGTGAGTGTGATACATATTTAGTAATATTTAGCAACCTACACATTGATATATTATTAGCTGGTCTTGGAGTTGTATTAACAGCTGGACTGGGAGTTGTCTGTGGAAGTGTGTTGATGTCTATAAAAAGGGAGAAAAGACATTAATGAAAACTAAACTTCAGAAAATATGCACAACTTCTAAAAATTGAGAAAAACACAGTACCTGTGCAGTACGCTGAACACCCATATTGTGGCTTCAGAAGTTCATAGACATAGTAATTGCCTGGGCAAGCTTTGACTTTGATGGGAGTGAATCTGTCAACACAGCAGCCGCTCAAAAAATTGGACCCACAGATATGTATGGTTACCACACCGTCCTGTACCCGAGGGTGAGAACCATTGAGCCACAGGCTGATGTCTGTGTTACAGGTGCCTCCACTAACGCAGCTCTCTGGCATCCGGATGTCCAATCCATTGTAGAAAAGTCTGTACCAGCCATTCCAGGAGAAAGAGTCATCGCAAATGTACAAGCCATATTGATCTGTGGCTCTCCAGGGACGATCCAGAGATTCATAGTTGTAGCAAGGATCAGTGGTGACATTGCTTAAAGCATCTTTTATAAAAAGGAAAGGATTGTTGGTGAAAAAGCAACAGGTGTCTCATTTAAAATAACAGCAAAAAAAAAATATTATTAATCACACTTTTTTTTTTAATTAATCATGAATAATCATGAAACGCCGTATTTATTACAGAAATAAAAACACAGGCATGTAAGTGCCATTTGAATTTCAAAACAATCAAAGCCAATAACAAACAAAAATGATTTCCATGTTGGATTCTGAGCGGACTACACACACACACACACACACACACACACACAGAGAGACAATGTGCGTAGTACAGTGGACCCAGTGGGCGTGGGAGGGATCTCTTCAGATTCATCAACACTTATGATCGCGTTCATCAAATTTGCTTAAACTAAGCGTTCTAAAGTATGGCTGTCTTTTACAAGCAAGGATTCTGACACAGCAATGTCAAACTTATGAAGTGTGAGGGCTTATGGAAGTAGCATAAAGGCAGAGAAATGGGCTGCCTTTGACAGGTTGAGACTTCATCTGCCACTTTCACTACAGTACATTTACATGGACACCAATACTCCGCTTTTTTGATTAAGATAATACTTATTAAGAGTCTACCATGTAAACAGTGATTTTTGATTACCCTAAAGGATCACGCGAGTCCCGAAATGCAGAGGTTTTTCTTTCTGTTCGCCATGCGGTATCAAATTCCTTTAAAACATCCTGAATGAAAATATGCTGAATGAAAGTGAACTGCTAAACTGCAGTTAAAGTCTAAAGATTAAAAATTAAACACCTGAAATTGCTTCTGGAGGAATCGCAGAAAAACCTGGTAATGCTACATTAATTGTTTCATACTGAAACTTTCTTTCTAAAAGCGCGTCCTTGGTCTTATCCAAATTTCTTTGCACGTTAAACACATGCAGGGCCGGAGCAAGCTGAACTGGCGCTCTAGGCAAACGGCAATTATGCCGCCCTCAACTCGAAAGTGAAAAATAAAGTGACCGGTTTGCTCACTATTCTGCTGCTCAAGGCGGCCGCCTAGGTCCCCTCTATGCATGCACCACCACTGAACACACGTCGGCCACAACAGAAAATAAATTTTAAAAAACTGCAACTCGTTTTCGCGTTAAATATTTAAAATTAAGCACGTACGTTACCGCACTAATTTTGACAGCCCTTAAATATATATATATATATATATATATATATATATATATATATATATATATATATATATATATATATATATATATATATATATGTATATATATATATGATAGCAGTTCAATATTCATAGCAATTTGTAGCGCCTTTTCACCCTTTTGTATTACTCAGCAGATCAATAAACTCTATATAAATACAAATATTGAAGCTGTTAGATGACATAATGTACTTTTGAGGATTTTTAAGGTGAGAATGTAGTTGTTTAGATTGAAACTATGCAGTTTACTTATAAGGATAGTGCCTATTTTAAATATTTATAATTTCGGAGAGTCAGCACATCAGCGGCCATCAGTCTGTCATATTTAGCAGAGCAAAGACGGTTGACGTTCCATCACAAGATGGCAACAGAGACCGCATAATAAACTACAGCTGAACAAATGATTACAGAACAAGAAAGTAACATTCTAAGTCGATCTCTCTTTTTTATGTTGTAGTGCTGTATTTATACCTTAGTAATATGGTCGTGTTTGCGCTGCTTTGGTTTTTTCTGGGTTAATTATTGTGATCTCCCGATTGCAACAGAGAAAAACTGGGAAATCTCTGTAGACTGATGTCTATATATCTTAAAATGTGAGCAAAATCAGCTGTTTTGTCATCACTTTAGACATTATGCAAAAGAATCATTCAAATACTAGTTTTGAAGTGACGTTTCTGAAGTAGCAACGGTTTCTGCTGTTCTGACGTTAGCAGCAGATGTGAATGAATGGCGGAAGAATGAGGTTGAACACCATGAATAATGTGAAATTTACCGTCAGCCCCATAGACGCTGCATTACAAACATCTCGCAAAGGGGTCATTTGTTTTATGTAATTTCACGCAAAGATTATATAATACTAATCCTCAAAATATTCAAAACTTGTAAGGATTTAAGATTATGATGACCGTTAAACGAGTCATAAAAGTCTTGTGAAAAGGGTCCATTTTAATGATTTCTCACTGCATGTGCAAATACTGCTGTTGTAGAGTCAGTGCATTTTAATAGGGTTTTAGGTGACATACTGGAGTTTTAGGTAGTTGTTCAGACTTCAGATATTAAGATTAATTTAAAGGATTAGTGTAATGTTTTGTGAAATTGAGATTAATACATCAAAGCTGAATAAATAATCGTTCCATTGATGATGATAGAATACTTAGAATACTGATAGAATACATCAAGCTGACATATAACTATTTAAAATCTGGAATTTGGGTGAAGGAATTTTAAGAAAATCACATATGTATATATTACCACATATTTGAAGTGCAAACAATTACATTTGCACCTAAAAGCATTATGTGACACTACAACAGCAGTATTTGCTAAACTATGGTAAGTTTAGTCTTCTGTCATGACACTTGCTGAGGAATGACACTTGCTGAGCTATCAGCTGGTTTGACACTTTAATTTTAACATTTGTTCTAGTGATTCATTCATATACTGTAAAACATATGAAGAATTAGTCACAACAGCATATGTTTTTAATTTATTGTAACTTATTAAACTAAGTTAATCATGTTCTAACTTAATTTTACAAAGCCGTTTTGAGTCAGTTTAACATAATATAAGTTTAATGGACACATAAGATTAAAATTATTTAGCTTACAAATGTAAGGCAACCGGGATTTTTTACAGTGTATGGAATGTATAGGAACTAAAATCCATTGAACTTTTAGCTACCTTAATCTATTTCAGACTCTTTGAATGAAGTGTATTGTTGGTTTACATGATAAACATTATGAAAATGATAATTAACATGACAAAAAAATACCCCAAAAAAGAAGTTATTTTTTTTATTATGTAGACAAAAAAAAATGCAATATTGAGAGAAGCGATGAAAAAGAAAGTAATTTTATTACTGAAAGATACAATCTAATCAGTTCAAACCACACTTCAAGGAAACAAATGCCGGATAATTCTGGTTTCTACAGATCTTTCTAGTACAGATACATATTTTGGGTGCCGCAATATCTTTTACATCTGACTGATCTTGTATTGGTGTGCAGTCAATAACGCTTTACATTTAAAACTTATTTTGCAAAATGATGACAAAATTACTATTACTAAATAAAATACTTTTATTTTTAATGACATGAAACTCTTACCATTAACCAACAGGAGTAGTGACACACACAATGAGATTGGAAACCTCATTGTGGCAGACTGCTCCTGGAGACGTCAGAGTGATCTGTAGAAATGAACACAAAATACATAGACAAATGCATTAAAGGTCAAGATTTTAAGAATGTATTAAAAAGTATCTCTCTTTTCACTGGCATTAATACAGCCTGTGAAAAAGTAAAGTAACGGTAACAGTTTTTTAAATTTTTAATTTTAAAATGTATTCCAGTGATAGCAGAAGATTTTAACAGGCAGTATTCTAGGTTTCAGTGTTAAATCGTATTACAGTTTTTCTATATTGGTTTGGCTCATTTCTTGAAACACGAATTACTTTTATTACATTTTAAAACAACATGAACAAACATCCAAACCACTTGGCAATTGTTCACAACAGACTTGATTTTCTCATTCATCTGATTAAATTGCAAATTTCTAAGTACATCTTTGCAAATGATTAAGTACAGGTAGCCGCCATTTAGCACAATTTCCAAGTGAATAGATCTTGTTGATCTAAACTGATTTGTTGATTCTCAGTTTTAATGATTGTTCTCTCCAAAATATGTCAGTGTCATTTCATTGTACAAGTCATCACATGTACAATAGTCTTTTCAACTGTCAAAATTAGTCAAGACCATAATACCATGAATACCATTCATGAATCGGTGGAACATTTGATGCGTTTATTACAGCAACTGACAGTCAGGTAAAACTAGATCTTGACTAACAAAGGAGAAATATATTACAGTATATTTTGTTTTATTCTGATGTATGGGAATTACTTTATGTGTGTGATTGATAATGGTTACAATTTCCTTGGCAGTATGAGTGCAATGTGTGATGTCAAACTTTGAAGGCTACTCTTAAACTAAAATCCTTTTTTTTTTTTTTTTAAATCTTATAAATTAATTGTATTTAGTATTATACACAATTGCATTCTGTCAAAAGACAAAAAAAAAAAAAAAAAAACAAGTAGAGTAACCATTTCCAAAAACTGGGCTAAGACTGAAGGTTATGAGGTATATTTCCATGGTCCTCTGCGATAGTGACAAAACAATGAAACATTTTGACTTGAAGTGCTTACGCAATGCCAAAGGGACAAAGGATTTTGGTGGCACTGACTGTTTACAGTTTTTCTCTTTTGGTTTGGCTCATTTCTTGAAACAGAAAGTACATTCTCAAAGCAACATGGACAAACCTCCAAACCACTTGGCAATTGTTCACAGTATAATTGAATTTCTCATTAATTTCATTAAATATCTAAGTACATATTTGCAAATGATTAAGTACAGATAGCCTACATTTAGCACAGTTTCCAAGTTAATAGATCTTGTTGATCTAAACTGATTGTTAATTCTCAGTCTAATGGTTGTTCTCTCCAAAATACGTCAGTGTCATTTCAATGTTTAAGTTATCACATGCACAATAGTCTGTTCAACAGTCAAAATCAGTCAAGAGCATAATACCATGAATACCGTACAGTAGGTGAAACCTTGGAACATTTAATTACAGCTTATTACAGCTATTTATTCGTTTTGCTCTGATATATGGAAGTTACTTTGTGTTGGGTTGATCATTTGAATAAAAAGGTGTTTCCATTTTCTTGGCAGTATAAGTGCAGTGTGTAACGTCAAACCTTGGAGGCTACTCTTACCGTAAAATCCCATTTCTTTTTTCAGTTTTATACACAATTGTATTCTGTTAGCTATACAAAAACAGTACAGTAACCATTGTCAGTGAAGGACTGGGCTAAGACTGTAAGTTAGACATGAGGGATATTTTAGTGGTCCTTTGCCATAATGACAAAACATTTCCACTTGCGGTGCTTACACAATGCTAAAAGGACGAAGCATTTTGGGGTCACTGACTGAGTAAATGAGAAGGAATTTTAGTTTTGACACATGAGTGAACTGTTTTGGGAAAGGTATGAGCTTTTGCAAGTGAGCTATAGTGTTCTGCTAAACCAACACAATCTCACGGAAATTCGTAACTTTTTCATTTAGCGGCTAAGTCGTATGAATTCTTACGATCTATTTCGTACAATTTAGTACGATTTGCTTATCTCCCAATGACGGTTGGGGTTAGGGGTGGGGTTAGGTGCCACCCCTCTTTTTTAAAATCGTACCATTTCGTATGACTGAACTCGTACGAATTTGTACGAATTAGCCACTAAACTGGCAAAACGTAAAATACTTTTCTCGTGAGATCAGGCTGGCTAAACTGGAACACTGTTTTGCCAAATGATCGTAGAATTTTGAGAATGTAATTTCTGTTTCAAGAATGAGTCAAACCAAGGGGGAAAAACTGTAAATGAGAAGGAAATTTAGTTTTGACACACGAGTGAACAGTTTTGGGATATTTATATGAGACTTTGCAAGCGAGCTATAGTGTTGTGCTAAACTGTAAGACCGTTTTTACAAAGCAATTTTATAGTGTTGATAATGTAATTCCTGTTTCAAGAAATGAGCCAAACCAGATGAGAAAAACTGTATTTTATCTGTACTATATGCTCTATAAATAAATACAGCTTTGGTGAACATAAAAGACTTTTCAGAAAAGAAAAGAAAAGAAAAGAAAAGAAAAGAAAAGAAAAGAAAAGAAAAGAAAAGAAAAACATATTTGTGAAAGTACTTCACTAAAACCACTAAATTGTCAAAAAAAAAAAAAAAACAATCAGCTTTTTCTAAAAGCCTCCATGACATCAAAATGTGACACAAAAGAAAAACAGAAGTTTTATATCTTGCACAAAGTTAAAATGAAAAAGAATTTGAGAATGTGAAATTAGTTTTATAGTTATCGTTATATTAGTTATACTTAAGCTTTTACATACACACACACACACTCACACACATATATATGTATATAAATCATAATTTAAATTGCCAATAGTCTTTTTTTCCTCTTAAATTTACCCAAACTGCTAAGTTCTGTATAAAAATGCAACTACTGTAACTAAACAGTGCATACATTTACTAAAATGTTCATAGGTATACTAATTGAGGTGTTAATACTACTACTATTAATAATTATAATAATATGCAGAATAAAAACATTCTATAGAAAAAGTATAGTCAGATGAGATGAACGAGTAGTAACTTCACCTGAGTTGCTGCTGCAGAGTAAATCAGAATTATTCTCTCTTCATCAGTTCAACCAGAGCACAATGAAGCTAAACTGAACGTTTAATGAGTATTATTGATAAATGTGGGTGGGCCATTACGGGTAACCATTCTCAACAATAACTTTAAACCAGTTTTTCCTTTAGTTGAATGCATGGCATGCTGTGTGTTTACTTGACTTTAAATGCTCTTACTTCCTTGTGATTTTGAAGGAACAGAATCTAGTCACGTAGAAACCGTATACAGTGTCTATCTAGTATTTGAATTTTATAGTTATTTCATCATTTAGCAAGAAAGTCTGCTATATAAAGCACACAATTTTACAGTTATTTTCTGTGTGAACATTATTTTTTTACAGGAATAAAAAGCAGAATACAATACAAGCACACCATCCATGTATTGCAATGTCTTTAGATACAGTTTTAATCAAACATATATCTGAACAAATTACACATGCACATCAAAAATGTTAATTTACTCATATTTTGTAATACGAGACACAATTCATTATAAATAGTCTAATGCAGATTGTTCAGAGGGTTTGTATTTAATATACAGTATAAAATAGCTGCTAATTTACTATACAGTTTAAAATAGCTGCTAATTTACCATAAAGTATACAGTGGATTAACTATACAGTTTAATAAAGCTGCTAATTTCCTATAAAGTGAATTTACTATACAATATAATAGAGCTGCTAATTTAGTATGCAGTGAATTTACTGTAGACTATAACATAGCTGCTAATTTACTATACAGTACATAGCGGATTTGCTATAGAGTATAAAAGCTACTAATTTATTATACAATATACAGTGAATTTACTGTAGAGTGTAAAATTTTTTCTTTACATAATATAGCTGTGCTACCATACAGTTTACAATAGCTGCAACTTTACTATACAGTGTACAGTGGATTTACTACATAAAATAATAAAGCTGTTGATGTACTATACACTATAATAGCTACTAATTTACTATACAGTATATAGTGGCTTAACTATACAGTATATTATAGCTTATAATTTTCCATACATTCTGTAGCCGATTTACTATATAGAATAACATAGCTGCCAATTTGCTATACAATATATAGTGGTGTTACTATAGTTTAAAATAGCTGCTAATTTACTATACAGTATACAGTGTATTTACAATATAGTATAATAGCTAGTAATTTACTATACAATATTTAGCAGATTTACTATATAAAATAATATAGCTGCTGATTTACAATACATTATATAGCGGCTTTACTATACAGTTTAAAATCGCTGCCAATTTACTATACAATATACAGCAAATTTACTATAGAGTATAATATAGCTGCTAGTTTACTATACAGTTTATTGAGGTATTACTATAGTTTAAAATAGCTGCTAATTTAATATATAGTAGACAGTGGAATTACTAGAGTATAATAGAGCTGCTAATTTACTATACAATATACAGTGGATTTGCTATACAGTATAATAGCTACTAATTTTCTATACAATATAAAGCAGATTTACTATATAGAATAATACACCTGCTGATTTACTATACACTATAATAGCTACTAATTTAATATACAGTACATAGCGGATTTATTATACAGTATAAAGCAAATTTACTATAGAGTATAAAAAAGCTGGTAATTTACTACACAGTATATAGTGGATTTAATATACAGTATATAATAGCTGCTAATGGTGTATACTTTTCAGTTTTGAAGACAAGCATCTTCTAGAAAAACGAAAACCATCCTGTTCACACAAAAATGGTGTTAACATAAGTGCGAGTGCTGTTCTGTTGAGCTTAAAAATTGGCTGACATGATAAAAGCAAAGCTTAAATGTCAGAAATATGACACTTAGTAACGCGCTGGAGAATGAAAAACTTGAACAAAGCATGTGTCATCTGTATGACTGCTTACAAAGTACTACCTTCCAAGAATGCTGCAAATCGACTTTAGCGTAATGATGGAGATCTGCTTTAGATAGCTGTCATAATTGATTGTGTGCGGTTGACCAGGAAAGAGATTATATTGAAGAAAGAGAAAGATATTGTACTGATGTGTCCTTGCTGAACTGCTTTCCTTCTGTCAGGTGATGTTTAATAAGCATTGGTGGTCAAGAAATAAATGCAACAATGGTTCCCCAGCTGTAGAGAAACTTCAATGCTATGTGGAAAACTTTCACTATGGGGGAAATTTCGTCAGCCAATCATCTGAAAGAGTACTAACAAAAGCCAGTTACAATCATTTGTGCTGTATAAAGATGCCAGCCGTGTATGGCAGAGACATCTTTTCGCTTTCAGACCCTAACACTACTGAGAGAGTCTTCGATTCCTCCAACTTCCTGAGAGAGAGAGAGAGAGAGAGAGAGAGAGATAGAGTGAACGAGAAAGCTGCCGGTGTTTGACAGGATGTTTCTCCTGATCGCAGAGTGTGTCATACGCAGTGGCAAACATTCAAACTGGGTCCGTTCTCCCTTGCCTGGGCATCCTCTGGGTCTAGTTCTTCTAGAGCGGTTTATATAAGGAGAAAGTTTCCTAACAGAGCAACACGGTCATGCAGCGAGTCTTTTTCAAGATGTCGTTCCAACCTTACGAATCTGAATGCGGTGGTTCCCTGTCCCCGGATGATGGGCGCGAGCACTGCATTGCATGTCTGGGGGTCCAGCATGTTAATGCTGTGCTCCCGGGCCATGCATGCCCTCACTACAATTGAATGTCTGTTGCGCAGCTAAAATTGTGGCTCACTTTTGCAAAAGGGCGAACCACCCCTGTTGTCACACGCAAGTCAGATGGCCCTTGGGCAGATCTGAGGGCCGTCATTATCTGACGAGGATCCGGACCCGCTCCCTCTCTCCGGGGTTATGAGCGAGACGTTGGATGTAGAGGCAGATATGGCTGTGCTTTCCCGGGTCGCTTCAGCTGTGGGTATAGGGTTGGTTGATCCCCCAGCCCCACGGCTGGACCGACTAGATGGGTGGTATGTGGAGGCCAAGAAGAAGGCACAGCCTTCTAAGCCTCCCCGCCCCCTTCTTTCCGGAAGTGCACAGTAAGCTCATGCAGTCTTGGAGGGCACCTTTCTCTACCTGTTCTGCATGTGCTTCTACTCTCACTACCCCCCCTGACGGTGGAGCAGCCAGGGGGTACGAGACGATTTCCCAGGTAGAGCGTGCCATTGCGGTCAATTTATGCCTGTATGGTGCCTCTTCCTGGCGCAGTCAGCCTCATCTCCCATCCAAGGCATGCAGGTTATCTGCGTCCCTCTGGGGCAGAGCCTACACAGCCTGTATCAGCGCTACCAAGCGCAGGCGTTGTCCCAGCTGCACAAGTATCGCTCCGACCTAGGCTTAATGCATGAGCTTCCACACCACAACCAACTATGCTCTGCGTACAAGTCAGCTGCACGTGCCCTGGGAAGGCCGATGGCCACAATAATGGTCGAGGAATGCCACCTCTGGCTAAACCTGGCTGATATGCGTGTCGTTGATAAGGTTCACTTCCTTAACGCACCCATATTCCAGGCTGGCCTTTTTGACAACACCTTTAGTGAATTCAGCCAGGAGTTCATTGCAGTGAAGGAGCAATCGAGTGCGATGGGTCATCTATCAGCAGGCCTGTAAGACAACTCCCCCCATCGAACCATCTACCTCAACTGCTCCTCGCCGTGGGCGCCTGCGGACCATGAAGCATCTTTCAGACAGGCCATCAGGAGAAGAGGAAACTTACTCTTTCCACGGCTTTAAAGCATCAAATGTCATTTTTTAACGCCAGACTGCTGGCCTTCCAGCCGGCTGCCACCACAATCGCAATAAAAGACCATCTTTCTTCTGACGGTCTGGGATGCTATGTGTTGGAAGACGGTCTCCCTTCTTGCACACTCTCAGCCCCCTCTCAGGACCCTGGGAAGTAGGTTAGAGTGAATCTCTTGCCTTTTGCTCTTCCGCGGGACCCCAGCGCCCTTCTACTCCGCTGGAGCGCCAATGATCATACCGATGATGCTACTTGCGCGAGCTCTGCCAGCCTAGTTAGCGATGCCCAGCCCATCACAAAGGCTTATTTGCACGATCAGACTCAGCTACACGATTCAGTTTGCCAAACAGCCTCACAAGTTCACAGGCATGTATTTCACCAGGGTCAGCCCTTGGCTTGCGCGAGGAGATTGCTGTTGTCTTGGCAAAGGATGAAATCGAGCCAGTCCCTCCAGCCAAGAGAAGGAGTGGGTTTTACAGCCCATACTTCATTGTGCTCAAAGAGAGCGGTGGGCTACGGCCAATCATAGACCTGTGTGTATTGAACCGCTGTCTGCACAAGTTGCCTTTAAGAATGATCACGCAGAGGCACATCCTCTGGTGCATCCGTCCTCAGAATTGGTTTGCAGCAATAGACCTGAAATACACATACTTTCATGTATCCATTCTTCCACGTCACCGCCAGTTTCTGCATCTTGCATTGGAAGGTCGAGCTTGGCAGTACAAAGTCCTCCCCTTCGGGCTCTGTCTGTCTCTGTGTGTTTTTAACAAGCTTGTGGAGAGTGCCCTAGCACCGCTTCGGCTCGCAGGCATCCGCATACTCAATTATATTGACGACTGTATGATTTTAGCTCACTTGCAGGATCAATTGATTATGCACAGAGATAGGGTGCTACAGCATCTTGACAGGTTGGAGTTTCAGGTCAACCGAGAAAAAAGCAAGCTCGATCCCGAGCAGAAAATCTCTTTTCTTGGGTTGGAGCTAGATTCGATAACCAGGACAGCGTGCCTCTCCCGAGAGCTGATGCTGACCTGACTGTGGTCTCTCTAAAATTATTTCAGAGGCTCCTGGGACATTTGGCATCCACAGCCGCTGTCACGCGGCTAAGATTACTCTATATGCGACAGCTTTAGCACTGGCTTCACGATTGGGTCCCCAGTCACACATAATACGCAGGCACGCACCGGGTGACTGTCACTCCATTGTGTCGCCACGCCCTCACAGACTGTTTCTACAGGCAGGAGTGCCTCTAATCCAAGCATGTCATCGTCTCGATAAATACTTCCAGCACAGGCACCGATCAAGAGAGTCGGGGACCTGGAGGCATTTCCTGTCAGTGATTCATGTATGGAGTTCGGGCTGACTTTCTCTCACGTGATCCTGAATCCATAGCCTGAATATGTAATGTAATGTGAATTATATAGTGCATTTATTGTGAATGGCCACACACCCAAAGCACTTCACAATCACAAGGGGGGTCTCTCCACACCCACTTGGATGATGCGACGGTAGCCACAGGACAACGGCACCTGTGCATGCACCACACATTAGCTATAGGTAAAGTGGAGAGAAGGTGATGAGATGGGGATGATTGGGAGGCCTTGATGGGTAAGGGCTGTTCGAGGGAATTTGGCCAGGACACCAGGGCCGGGGCCACTTAAGAATCAGGTAATTTAAAGTGTAATATTGTGTGACAACAAAAACAAAAAAAATATATTAAACATAAACATTAATGAATAGAAATCTTTCATTAAAAAAAAAATGTCACACATTAATACCAAATCAATATAAAATTGGGGCTGGAGGGGGCTACCAACTTTGTGTGAACAGTTTGGAGATGACATCTTCCATATAATTCATCACTGTATTGCACAAATCAAGGTCCCTAAAGAGAGAGATGAACTTGGTGTGGAGGAACTTGACTGGCCTGCACAGAGTCCTGACCTTTATCTAACTGAACATGATAACAGACATTATGAGGCCTTCTCATCCAACATAAGAACTTGACTTAAGAAAAGTCCTTCTAAAAAACTAGTCAACAATTCCCCATAAACAGACTTGTAAATTGTGTGGAAAGAGTTGAAACTCTTTTAGATTAGATTTAACCTTGTTTTCATTACATTCAAGGCACCTAAATGCATTTTAGTACTCGATACATGTACAAGTTATAAGTGCAATCAAAGAAAACTAAGGGTAATATTTACAGATAGGTGTACTATGAACATAATAAACAGTAAAGGCACAAATCTGACAAACCCTATTTAAGCCTTTTAAGATAAACCCTATAAGAGATTTTATTGACATTGGGGCTGAGCTATTGCTTTAAATATTTCAACCCCGAAGAAAATAAATCACCATATATTTATTAGGAGAATTCATGTTTTTACTGAACAAAAAGTAAGACTCCAACTTGTAGAGAACAATTAGCATCCTTCATGGCCATATGCATACACAGAGCAAACTGACAGTTGTCAGCAAACAAACTTCTGCAAAAATTCTGCTTGTTCAGCTTCACATTCACACTAAATCAGAAAATCAGGCATAATGACAGGGAATCATCCAGATCCTGACATGTGCCTTGACCAGCAGGACCATCAATTCTGCTGAAACACTGCAAAAAAGGAGACTGTGATGCATTTGCAAACTCTAAGCAGCAAATTAGTTTCATTATAAGCCAACTTGAACTAGTTTAAACAGCATTTAATCATAAATCCCGAAAAAGAAAGAAATGATTAGTATTTAGGTCATGTTAGCTTTTGTTTTTGGCTCTGTGCAAACAAAAGCGCACATCAGACCTGTTCTGTAAGATTATTTTACAGTAAATGCATTTATGTGCACTTCCTGGAAAAAGTACAGGGTTAGACAAAGCAAGAAATGTTAAACAATAGATTCTTGGTCATGCCACGTTATTACCCACTTAAAGTAGTAACTAAACACAATATTTATCTGTAGAGCAGGACAATAAAGTGTAACTGCTTTTGTCATTAGCTGTTTGTGAAAGTTACCTTTGCCAAGGGCACTGACACAACCATTTATCATGACAGACCCTGGCTTTTGTACTTTTTGCTGGTAACAGTCTGGATGATCCTTTTCTTCTTTGGTCCAGAGCACACAACGTCCATTTCACCCAAAACAATACCTGAAATACAGATTCATCTCACCACGGTGTGATAGTCCATCCCAGATGCATCTGTAACAAATGGGATATTTTTTGTTTTTCTTCTGTTGCGCTCAACAAACAACCAAGTGAACAGAGAAGGGTCTCATGACCTTAAGGTTAACTTCACACCTTTCTCCAAATTTCAAGAGGTAAATTATTGACCCTTAAGCATGACCAAATAACCAGAGAAGGATCTCCGGACCTTAAGGTTAACATTCTCCAAATTTCAGGAGATAGAATATTGACTCTAGATAATCATGCTGATACTACAAACCTCAAATTTGCGCTTTACAATAAAAAATAATGTGCACCTAGCTGAGAGAGAAGGTGGGCCTGATCAACTCAATCTACTCTCTTACCTATTAGGCCGACCTTTGGCCAGCACCCAAATTTTGACTATAAAGGTGAGGGTTTCTTGCTGGAACATAGGAAGCTCAGTCGTGGGATAAGTGCATATCGCATTCTCGGACACACGTGTTGGTTTTCCAATGTGACTGCAACGGGCTCCCCAGTCTTTGAAGAGGAAAATGATGGCACGTCTATAAGGTTGTATATACTTGTATCAAATTGCTTAAAGGTTTCATTATCTGTCTTTCATTCATGTAATCTCATCTTTATTTCGCATTACAAGCCTTTTATGCAATTTTTTGTATTTTGATTAATGATGTTCATGAGTATGATTCATGATTATAGAAAATTATTGTGATAATTGATATCAACTGTGTGTACCAGCAATAAACAGTTGTATTGCTTGATTAGTGTGGTGTATGGACCGTTATTGGTGCCTTCTCTTGTTGATTAGCACCACACTTGTCTCACTTGCATAAACACAAACCATACTAAAACCTTTTTGGTATGCTGAAACATTTTACATACTAAAATTTGGGGCATACTAAAACAGCATCCAAAGCCAGATGAGTCAACATAGCTTCTGGACACTGTTAACATAGGGCTTTCTATCCGCACAATACAGTTTTAACTGGCATTTGTGGATGTTACTACATTTTGTGGCATTTGACAAAGGTCCTGAGAGCATGTGGTGATATGGTGATAAATAAATGAGGATTCTTGTTGCAGTGCTGCCTGAGAGATCGGAGAGATCACACTGAAATTCCTCCAGATTCCTTGAATCTTTTAATTTTGTAATGCAATGCTGAAGGTGAAATATTTAAACTTTGTCCTATCTTTCTTTGAGGAAAATTGTTTTTAAACATTTCAATCCTTTTCTCACATATTTTTGGAAAACTAGTGATCCTCAGCTCATCTTTGCTCCTAATCTATGGATGCTTCTTTTGTACCAAATCATGATCACAATCACCTGTTGACATCACCTGTTTCAAATTACACCATAAAGCTGCAGCCACACTGGGCTTTTCCTACCATAGACTTCCATTCATACGCACGCGGATGCGTCAGACCGGAAACGCAGGGTCATGCGTTAAGTTTCGCAGGTCACTACAGTGCAAAGTTCAAGCTTTGTGAACTCTGATCTGCGAAATTGCATCACTTGACAGCGTGAGAGCGATCGAGGATCAAAACATGACCTCTCTGGACAGAAATTTAAACTATGGAGCAATCGCTCGCTTTTTAAATGTCTAATAAGCTTGTTTAATCCCGCCCCTTTTCGCAGCTCCGTACGACAGAATTTTGCACACACAAACTCAAGTGTAACTGCAGCTTTATTCAACCAAGCCACCTGCTTATTAGCCCTAAACTTGATCCACTCCCAACTTTTTTTTGGAATGTGTTGCAGGTCTGAATCACAGGAAATGATGTATATTTAACATGAATTTAAGTTGACCAGACAAAACATGAAATATTTTGTGTTCATATTGTCTGCAATGAAATACAAGTCAAAGTATTTAGAATTCAGAAATTTAGAAATCACTACTTTCTTTTTTTTATTTGTGTTTTCCATACTGTCCCAGTTTTTCTGATTTGGAGTTGTACCAGAATAATAATTGACAGTTTTACTCACGCATATCACTGCACACAATAATAACAAAAAAGCATTTTTTTCAATGTTTTAATGCAGTTATTAAGCTACGTGATCTGTTGAGATAAAGTCAAAGATTTGTTTTTCCTTTTGCACACTGATTAATGTTTTGTTAAATGTGTTTCCAGCATTGTATTAAAAAATAAATTATGGTCCCACTTTATATTAAGTGGCCTTAACTAATATGTACTTACATATGAAATAATAGTTTGTTACAATGTACTTGTTGTGTAAATACATGTATTTACTGTGTACTCATGCTTGATTAAATACCTGTATGTAATTACATCTGTAATTAACTTTTGTAATTCCATTTGTAAATACACTGTTGACCATCCCTTAAACCTTAACCCACCCTTAAACCTACCCATACCACCAAACCTGTTCATAACCCAACCCCTATCCCAACTCAAAAGCCCCACAAGTGTTCTCAAATACATTATAAACACAGTAAGTACATTGTATTTTTTTTATAAGTACATAGTAGTTAAGGACACTTAATATAAAGTGAGACCTAAATTATATAGAGTAAATATTTTTACAAATTTTAAGACTTTATGCACA
Organism: Danio rerio; assembly: GCF_052040795.2. NCBI lineage: Eukaryota > Metazoa > Chordata > Actinopteri > Cypriniformes > Danionidae > Danio > Danio rerio. The sequence continues at coordinate 41,440,024 of NC_141032.1, read as the reverse complement.
TACTGGAAATTCCATTCTGATTTTCAAAATGTGCATATACATATGCAGATAGAAATATAGCAAATGTCATAACTCCTAAGTGGAGCAGCAAGAGAGTGCAATTGCACGGATGAACAATGTTCAACAAAACCAACCACAATGCAGACTATCAGTAACGCATCGCTGCAAGCTTCTTGGAAGTTTTTAAATCTTCCGTTTCTTTAAAGAAAAACAAAACAAAACAGTACACCCAATGGTCTATTACACGTAGACCATTTAACAATACATCTGAGATCCAGAATGTACGGAATGTAGATCACATGACTTACTTGAAAATTAAGCTTGATTTCGCCATTACAGACTTTTCCTGTTCAACTGGGAACTCAAAGGTGTAAAGTATCAGTAAGAAAAATCAGGATCTCATGTTTAACCACGAGTCAGCAAAATGCTTTCACTGGTTTTAACAAAAAAAAAAAAAGGATTTTCACAATGAGAACTCAGCAAGATTCAAAAAGAAGCAAATGTAAAGTAAAAAAGCCTTCCATACTCAAATGGTGGCATTTTTCTCCCCATACCACTTTTTCACACAAACCTTCAGTAAATAGAGTCAATATAATGGAGTTCATTATACTAGTAATAATGACGCTTTTAAATGAACATTGCATTAATAAACAATAAACATTAGTTTAATAGTATTTATTAATCTTAGTTAAAGTTAGTTTCAATAAATCATGTTACATATGTTAACATTAGTTGATGCACTTTCATTAACAAGAAACTCATTCATTCATTCGTTTTCTTGTCGGCTTAGTCCCTTTATTAAAAAGGAGTCGCCACAGCGGAATGAACCGTCAACTTATCCAGCAGGTTTTTACGCAGCAGATGCCCTTCCAACTGCAACCCATCTCTGGGAAACACCCACACACATTCACACACACACTCGTACACTACAGACAATTTAGCCTACCTAATTCACCTGTACCGCATGTCTTTGGACTGTGGGAGAAACCCGAGCACCCGGAGGAAACCCACACGAGAAGACATGCACCCACACGCAGGGAGAACATGCAAACTCCACACAGAAACGCCAACTGAGCAAAGGCTCGACCCAGCGACCTTCTTGCTGTGAGGCGACAGCACTACCTACTGCGCCACTGCCTCGCCTAACAAGAAACTACACAAAGCAAAAGAAAGTAAAAGTTTTTATAATGTTAAACATGCTTCAAAACTGTTCAACCAAAAACATTAAGCTGCATAGTTTTAGTTAACAAATAATATTATAAAATCAGCATTTCAGAATGATTTTGAAAGGATTGTGTGACATTTGAGTCTACACAAACCAAAAATAACAGTTTTATTTAAACTAAATTATCCCAGTTGTTTAATAAAATGCAGCCTTGTTGAATATTACAGCTTTCTTGAAATATACATGGTCGGCACCATTTACCAACAATATCTAGTCTAAATCATATTGTTTGTAACTGGTGCAGACTAGATGAGGTGACACCTCACCTTACCGGTTTTCGCCTCATACAGCAAGAGAGACAATGGCATTCAAGTAATTCACACTATTATTGCCCTTAAGCTGAATATTAACTGTAGCTATCATTAATTTAAAAATATTCATTAAATAATACAGAAACAAAAATGTAGTCTACATTACATCATTTAGCTCAGGTCAGAATAAAAAAAATAAATAAAAAAACACAGACATCCCTTGTCACCACTATATCCTTAATCCTTGGGTGAAGACTATTGAGCCACAGACTGTGCTCTGCAATACAGCTGTATTCACTAACGCAGCTCTCTGGCATTCGGATGTCCAGGCCATAGTAGAAAAGTCTGTACCAGCCGCTCCAGGAGAAAAACTCTTCACAAATGTCTGATCCACTTTCATTTGTGGCTCTCCAGGGACGATCCAGAGGTTTATAGTTATAACCAAATCTGCACTGATGTTGTTGAAAGTAAGAAGAAAAAAACAGTTTTTCATTGAGACTGATGATTATAGCATTTTTTAACTGCATGTGCTTGAATACAATGCATTGGTTGTGTTCATTGAAACACTGCGGTTTAATTTTTATTGACTGGCTAAAAGTAGGCACATTTTGCGATAAGGTTAAAATAGTATAACATATAAATGCAACTTTTCTTAAGTTAAGGAATTTCTACCTTTAAATCCATCTCAGCGGGAATCAACATTTAACTTTTTTCATCATCCTGTTTGTCATTACTTTTATTAAATATAATTTTTTTGATTATTTTAATAAGTATTTAACTATATATATATATATATATATATATATATATATATATATATATATATATATATATATTTTTTTTTTTTTTTTTTTTTTTTTTTTTTTTTTCTGGAGAAAATCTTATTTGTTTTATTTCGGCTAGAATAAAAGCATTTTTTTAATTTTTAAAGACCATTTTAGGGTCAAAATTATTAGCCCCTTTAAAGGGCCATGAAACAAATGTACACTGAAAGAGTACACTGAAAGAGTACTGCTGACCACACAAACTATAACTTTGCCATCTGAAT